>NC_081423.1:19911673-20179173 GCF_949786415.1 Peromyscus eremicus
TATAAAAAGGTGTCATTATGTATCTCTGGCTGCTCTGGATCTCCAGATCCCCCTCCTTCAATGTGCTGCAATTACGGGAATATTCTATCATCTTCGTCTTTCTAAAAACATAACCAGAAAGCCAACATCATAACAAGAAAGCCAACATCTATTTTGACAGCGAGCCACGGTTTGACCTATCCTGTGAGCAGCTGACCACTGTTCCTACAGAAATGACTGGCATTCACTAAGTAACAGACAGGCCCTGTGTGAGGTGCTGGGGGTAAAGCCATTTGTATGACAGACAGGGCTCCTGCTCTCTTCGGCCTTGTTAACTCAGAACACGGGTGGCAGAGCATAGCCTGTGGGCCGAGTCTGCCATTATCCACCCCCCAAAAACTACGGCTGAGACACAGCCCTGCCTCTTCAGTCACACACTGCCTTCAGCTGCTTTGATGCTTCAGAACTGAAGAGTTAAGACAAAGATGGTGTTGTACACAAAGCATAAAAGATTTAAGCCTGGGTCTTTATTGACAGAATCCTCCCAGCCCTCATCAGCTACAATAGTTCTTGAACCTTCTGGCCTCGGGACCCCTTCACATTCTTCATTGAAGACCTCAAGAATTGTTGCTCATGAAGATTTTTACTGACCACGGTTATCATATCAGAAATGAAAACTAATGGCTAGAGAGAGAGCTCCACAGTTAAAGAGAACTTTCTGCTCTTCCAGAGGACGTGAGTTCGGTGTGGTGATATTTTATTTGTGCTGAAATGTAATTTTATTTGTATGTTAATAAAGTTGCCTGGGGATCAGAGATAAGAGCAAGCCATTAAGCAGAAGTCTGGTAGTGGTGGCACACGCCCTTAAAAGGATCACACGGCAGGCAGAATCTCTGTGTGTTCAAGGACACAGCCAGCATGGTGACACAGGCCTTTAATCTCAGTACCAACTATAGCGACCTGGAGGTCTGTACAGACAGGCAGTGATGAGGAAGTCATGTGGTTGGGTTTACAGCCAATGAGAAGGCAGAACAGAAAGGCAATAAAAAGACAGGATACAGGAAGAAGGTCTCTCTCTCAGGGGAAGGACAGCAGGGCTTGGTAAGATAAGGTGGTCTTAGCTCTTGGCTACTGCTCGATCTCTGGGCTTTTAACTTTTAATTTGGCTCTGTGTTTCTTATTTAATAAGACCGTTTAGAATTACATCTACAGTTCAGTTCCCAGCAACCATAGTGGGTGGCTCAAAATCCACCTGTAACTCCAGCTCCAGAGGATCTGACATCCTCTTCTAGCATCCGCACATGTTATACACACACACACACACACACACACACACACACACACACACACACACACACACACACTTACACACACACACACACAAATAAATAAATAAATGTCATTAAAAAAACTCCAGCAGGATGGTGGTGGCACACACTTTTAATCCCAGCACTCAGGAGGCAGAGGCAGGCAGATCTCTGTGAGTTTGAGGCCAGCCTGGTTTAAAGAGCAAGTTCAGGACAGCCAAGGCTACACAGAGAAACCCTGTCTCGGAAAAAAAAAAGGCAACAACAAAGTTTTTTTTCACTTACAACCCCTTTTTGTTTTATAAACTTTTACAAGGCCCTGGGCATGTAAGTAATAAGAATAAAATGCTTTTTGATTTTATATATATATAATAAAAAATTTATTTTAGGGACTGGAGAGGTGGCTTCAGCAGTTAAGAGCACTTGCTGCTCTTGCAGAGAACCAGGATTCAGTTCTCAGCACTCACATGACTGTTTACTGTGTAGCCCATTTTGCAGATGGGAAGGTAGAGAGAGGGAGGGGACAAATGAATCAGCATAGCGTAACAGGCAAATGACTCAAAGAACAAAGTGAGGAATGGGGCCGGGATGAACACCGGGCATCATGGTGAAGAATCTGCCACCTGAACATTTCCACAAAACATCTCTTTCATCATTCCAGACAAACGCAAAATTAAAACCACAAGGAGATAACACGTCACACTCATCAGAATGGCTACTAAAACAGCAGGAAGCACGTGCTGGCAAGGACCCGAAGAAACAGGAGCTGCTGGTGACTGCGGGCAGGAACATGAAATGATGCAGACCTCGTGGGAAAGCCTCAAAAAAGTAAACATAAAATGAGCATGGGGCCCCTGCTTCTGCTCCGAGCCTATACCCACCCACGGCACCAACAGTGTGGCACAAGCAGGTGTTTGAACACCGCATCTGCTGCAGCAGCATTAGTTACTAGAAGGTGAGAGTAACCTGGGGCCACAAAAGAAGTGCACAATGTGGTCTACAGGTAAAAGGGAATTTGACACAGCCTACTACCTGCATGCATTCTGAGGGCAGTATGCTAAAGCAAAACAGCCAGGCTCAGAGACAAATGCTGTGTGCGTCCACTCACATGGCATCTATAGAGAAGTCAAGTTCTCGGAGGCAGAAGATGGAATGCTGACTGCCATGGGCTGCAGGGAGGGAGGGACAGGGAATTGCCATTTAATGGGTGAACGGTTTTGGAGATAGGGTGGTCAATTCTAGAGCCTCCCAAGTGCCAAGTTAACACTCTGCTGTGGATCATGCCCCTCCTCCCCCGCCAATCCCAGAGTGGCAGTTTTGCAAGATGAAGAATGTTTTGGACTTGGACAGTGGAGATAGCTGTGCAACAGTGGAAATGTCTTCGTGCTACTCAGTTGTATCATTTTAAATGGTTAAAGTAGGGGCTGGAGAGATGGTTCAGTGCTTACCAGCACATGCTTCTCTGATCTTGCAGAGGATAGAAGTTTAGTTCTCAGCACCCACATCAGGTGGCTCACAAACACCTATAACTTTTAGCTTCAGGGGATCCAACACCCTCTGCTAGCATCCAAGGGCACGCACACACACACACATTTAAAAATAAATCATAAAAATCGTTAAAATGGCACACCTTCTATTATATCTATCTTTAAAGTAAAAGATAATTTAATATGAGGCCCGGGAATGTAGCTCAGTTGGTAGAATGCTTGCCTAGAATGCAGGAGACACCACACACATTAGGCATGGAATTACAGGCCTGAAATCCCAGCACTCAACCCTGGTAGAGGCAAGAGGACCAGAAATTCAAGGTCATTCTTAGCTATGTGGTAAGTCTGAGGTCAGCCAGTGAACCATAAGATGTGGCTTTGTTTTCAATATGATAATAACCAAGTTTCCCTTAATGTAAACTATAAAAGCTTCTACAAATAAGGCTGAGGACCTTTGTCTGTAATTATGGTCAGGATCATCCTGAGTAACAATCTAATAAAAAATATAATGGACTGATTCCACCTCTGAACTTTGGGGACTGAGGAAACACTGCAAATAGATCAAATACTGTGGATTTTCCCTTGGTCCACGTGAAAATCCAGAGCAGTGGAGACCCCCAGACCACTGACTTATAGACGCATTTGCCCATCCATCCATCCATCTATCCATTCATCCATCTATCCATCCACCCACCCATCCATCCACCCACCCATCCATCATCCATCCATCCATCCACCCACCCATCCATCATCCATTCATCCACCCACCCACTCATCCATCCAACCACCCACCCACCCACCCATCCATCCATCCATCCATCCATCCACCCACCCATACACACACACACACACATCCACCCATTCATCCATCCACCCATCCATCCATCCATCCATGCACCCACCCACCCACTCACCCACTCAACCATCCATCCATCCATCCATCCATCCATCCATCCATCCATCCATCCATCCACCCACCTTCCCACCCGCCCATCCATCCATTCATCCATCCATCCATCCATCCATCCATCCATCCATCCATCCATCCATCCCCATAAAAATTTTTTTTTGAGATAGGATCCTCAAGGCTGGCCTCAAACTTGCAGTAGTCCTCCTGTCTCTGCCTCTTAAGTGCCGGAATTAGGATGTGAGCCAACAGGCCGGACTTAAACTAGAGATTTTTTAATCAGATTTTTTAAAAAAAATCATCCTTTGACAAAGAGAACAGGAACAAAGCCAGTCAGTCTAGGGGTTGTTCCGTGAAAGCTGGCTTCCACAGAGCACAGGACCTGTAGCGGTGTTCTCTACAGTGGGGAATTTTCTCATGTCACCTGGTCACTGCTTTGCAGAATGGCCTCTGAATGAAGATGGGGGCATCTGAGAGGACCTCTTCTTCCCTGAGCTATTCGCCTTGTCATCGGAGCTGTCGGCAGCACGGGCCTTTCCTCCCCCAGCATCCCGTCTCTGTCTCTCCAGGGAGCTGGGACAGTAGGAACCCTGGACATGAGGCGCTGCACGCTCTCTCATTCCCACACGGTTAGAGTCTAAGTGGTCGTGGCAGGTGGCCTGAACAGAGGATGCCCAAGGTCTGTCTCTGCCAGCTACACTGCCCACCTCTGGGCCCCTCTCATCCTCAGAGCAGGATCTGTGGGATCCGGGAATGAGGTTAAGAACTTTCTCCAAGACCCAAACTCTGAGCCACTGCACCCTGGAGAGCGTGAGAGTTTAACTAATTCTCTAGTTAGAACACGCAGAGGAAGGTTCTGTGAAATGGCTGTAAACCCACGTGCCAACAACCTTGAAGAGACAGTGCAGTGCGGGCAAGGACAGAAATCCCAGCACTCCTGCCAACTTGCTGTGTGACTGCAGAAAGTTCCTATGCCTCTCTGGGCCTTAGCTGCCAGTTTGGCCTGGTCTGAAAGATGAGGACAAAAGAAAAGGAGGAGTATATATGACCCCAATAAACGGCACTCCCGCTAGCAGGCAGTCACCATGTGGCCAGCAAGATTTTTTGTTGTTGTTGTTGTCGTTTCGAGACAGGGTTTCTCTGTGTAGTTTTGGTGCCTGTCTTGCATCTCACTCTGTAGACCAGGCTGGCCTCGAACTCACAGAGATCCGCCTGGCTCTGCCTCCTGAGTGCTGGGATTAAAGGCGTGCACCACCACTGCCCAGCAAGATTTTTTTTTTTAACCTTTACCATTAGTGCGATATATATATTTTTTAAATATGAAATCTTGAATCATCAACTCCAATTTTGAAGCATTCACTGGTGGGGCCCTCAGCGACTTTGGGAGTTCTAAGCCTTCTACAGAGAGGGCTCCTTTCCCCCAACCTCCCAGCTGTGGTCAGCATACAGAGCTTTCTTAGGTCAGGCCTGCCCTTTCCAAGTCTCACTGCCTACAGTGAGCCAGCTCAGAAGAGGCACCAGGACTGGTAAGGCAGGTTTGGGGGTGGCGGGGGGGGGGGGGGGGGGGGGAGGGTTCAGTAGCGAAGAACAAGGAAAGAATTTTGTTTTTCAGGGTGATAGACACCAATCTGGGATCCCAGGAACCTGGCTCTCCCCACAACCAACACAACAGAGACAGCCTGTCTAGGGCACTGGCAGCTTAGTCTGGACTCTGTTGATTGGGCCAACAGTTATTGGGCTGGCCCGATAGTAATGGTGAACCTCTCAGGCAGACCATGCCAGTGAGCTCTAAGGAAGCTGTGGGAAGCCCTCTGAGCTTCATGGTCAGGCAGTTCCCTTCCTCCACTCCTCCCACCTAAAGGACAGCAGGGTGGCCTGAGGCCTGCAGCCGTGCAAGACAGAGACTCAGACCTGGTGCTGGAAAGTGGCAGGGTCTTTTTTTTTTTTCCTACAGCAGAAAGACTTCCAAACAACAGTATCTTCTCCAAATGCAGACAGAAGAGCCAGGTGTGATGGCACATTCCTATAATACCAGCATTTGGGAGACGGAGGCAGGAGGATCAGGAGTTCAAGACCAGCCTCACTACATAAAGCACTGTCTTAAAAAACACACAGGGGCTAGCCATGGAGCTCACTTGTTAGGGCTTACCGGCATGCATGAAGCCTTGGCCTGTATTCCCATCACTGTGTGAGCCCAGCATGGTGTGTGTGCCCGTAATCCCAGCACCCGGAGGGAGAGGTAGGAGGATCAGAAGTTTAAGGTCATCTTCAGCTACTCACTTCAAAGCAAGCTGAGGCCCTGCTGGATGACATGGATGAGACCCTGTCTCAAACACACACACACACACACACACACACACACACACACACACACACACATCCTGCTGTGCTTCCCCAAGGACACCTCAGTCCCCTCAGCTCCCGGCAGGTAAGCAATGCCTCCTGCCAGTCTCAGCTTGGGCTCCTCTTGGCCCAAGTGCTCAGGCCTGTAGGCAGGATGCAGAAGGCAGACGGTTGGTAGGAAGCGATGCTCCTGGCCCTACTCTGCAGGGATCCCCAGCCTGCCAGGCAGCCCCTTCACAGGTATCCTCTCTCACTGAGGAGTGCCAAACCGGAACCGAGCCTGGGGAGACTCCATAGGATGTTTCACCACTGAGTGGAGCAGTCAGGAGACAGTGAAAGCTATGGGGAAAGTTCTCGTTCTCAATAGAAGCATAGAGGTGGGCCCCACACAAGCAGGTCTAATAGGGCACCTTCTAGGGAAAGACAGCCACACTGGACATGAGAGTGATGTCTCAAGGCAGCCATACTTGAACCAACTAGGAAACATATTGAAAATGCAGATTCCCTGGGGGGAAGGGCTGGGAGGATTGGAGGGAGGGGAAACTGTGGTCAGAATGTAACGTATGAGAGAAAAGAAGAAAAAGAAAGAAAGAAAGAAAGAAAGAAAGAAAGAAAGAAAGAAAGAAAGAAAGGAAGAAAGGTAGAGAAGGAAGGAAGGTAGAGAGGAAGGAAGGAGGAAAGGAAAGAGGAAAGGATGGAGGAAAATGCAGATCCCCAGGAGCCCTGAAATTTTATTCTATTCAGCTCACACAGTTGTGTGTGGGTGGCTAACCAGGAGGTCTGGGGAGAACACTCTGGGAAATCCTTCTTTGAGGGATTGGAAAGGAGAAAGCTCTCTGTGGCTTTGACAGAATATTGGTTTATTTCCTTGGGATGTTCCCAAGGGGACTTTGGGCAGATTACTAATGACTCGTTCTTTGGTCATTTACACAGACACACACCAATGTGAAACACACTAGAAATAAACCCAGGAAGGGTGTCAGCCTCTCTCCCACACACTACAGGGATTTCTAGGGAGGATGGGAGGCGAGGGGAAGGCAGTGGCAGGGCCTGGGCATATTATCTCAGGAATGTGTGGGACAAGGTCCTTGCTCACCCCGAAACACAGTTCACAGGTGAGCCCTACCAGGAAGGGCAGCGTCCCAATCTAGAATGGAAAAACTTCTGGAATCCAGCCACACTTCCTTGTCACCTTCAGTCTAGGAGAAGCCAACCAGCACTCTGCTGCCTGTGGCTAGCTCCTACCCTCTGGTTGAAATCCCCGGAGTAGAAGTCAGCCCAAGCCTTGTCCACCTTCATGACTCCTTGTTAGTCCCTTGTTCCCAGGAAACTGGCCCACATGTTCCTGCCTGGGAAGCTTGCTGGGAACCTCAATGCCTCCTCATCTTGCCCCTGTCCATGGTCTGCAGTCCTGCCTCTGTGATGTGATAGCATCTCCTCATACCAATAGCCAATAAACAATGCTCCTGTGAGGGTCCCACCACTGGCCCTATGTTCCCAGATACCAAGTTCCACAGCTTGGCCTGACTCCATTCTAACCTTTGGCATCCAGCCCTGCTGGTTACCGTCATGTGGCCTCATGGCCTTGCATTTTCTCAGCAGGTGCGAACCCCTAATCAGGAGAATTCCATCGCCTCACCCCACCCAGCTTCAATACCTTACTCCACGTTGGGCTTTGAGGATAGCTAAGAAGATCCTTTCTGATAGCATTTACAGCTGGCTGTAAAAGTGACACCACAACCATGTGGCATACCCCAGATCAGAGCTCACAGGAGGCTCAGGCTGCACCCAGAAAGGAGGCCACACCACCTGGAATGCTCAACACTCAAGGGCCGTGCTCGCAGCCCACGCACGGCTGGGACCCGCCAAAAGTGCAGACTGTCAAGTAACACGTGCACGCCCCTGAAACACCTCGCTGTAGCAGTAAATAATGCACCACGAATGTGTCATTTAAACAGTTTAATGAATGCAGATGTTGATTCAGTGGGCACCTCTCAAAAGCTCTGAGGCAGTGGTCATGTGCTGGCCTAAAGCTCATAACCTCAAGCAGAAGAGTAGAGGACAGTGTTCTTGCGAATAAACAGGAGTTTGCCACGGGGGATGGTCTGGACCAAAACAAATGCTCGGATGCAGTAGCCACCAGACCCTGTGCATTGCCACGAGCTTTAGAACAATTGCTTTTGTGGTTCTGAGAAGGGACGCCCTACAGATACTTACGGCTGATGACATGGCCCTAGTGAACAGCTGCTATGGTCAGTACGTGACTATGTTCCACGAGACTCCAGTTCAAAGTCTGTCCCATAGCTTTTTAGTCCACATTTCTGATGCTTGTGTCTAGACTGAGGGCTTGAGGTTAGCTAGAGCCACGCACACCAGTTGGGTCACCAGCACAAGAAGACTAGAGTAGAATACTAACTACTGGTATTTCTGAGTATTTAAGAGTCTGCCAATGTCGCAAGTTAGTAAAAGGTAGGTTCATACACGGGGATTCGGGGAGGACAGAGGGAACGTAGGGGGACTACGGTACCTCAGTTGCTCCCAGTCTCTTGTTGAGGCTCCCATTTGCCCCAGGTGGGTCTGAGTCTTACCTTTGGCTTCCTGAGAACCCCCAACCACCCCTCTCCCCACCCCTACCACCCTAGTCCTTGCAGAGTGTTGCTTTTCTAGGCTTGGTCTTCAATAGGCCACTGTGGTTTGGGACCAGAATGGACCTTTCGGTTTTTGAGACAGGGTCTCATGTAGCCCAGGCTGATCTCAAGCTTATTATGTGTATGAAGATGACTTTGAACTTCTGTCCTGCCATCTAAATGCTGGAATTGCAGGAAAGTGCTATCTAACTTGCTCCATCTGGGGCTTTGTGCATGCTAGACAAGCACTATCCTAAGTGAGCTACAGCCTTGCTGCCTGGAACAGAACTTCTTAACTCAGGCATTCTCCAAACCAGCAGAAGCAGGGGAGGCAGGAAAGGCTGGTCTCAGGGAACCAGTGTCCTCCAAGGCAGTGGGGTCCCAGTGGTTGTAATGGGAGGTGGAGGAGTCAGGCAAGGGGAACAGCTGAGTGCAGGGCAGGTTCGGGACTGTCCTGACCCACATAGGCTAGAAGCAGAAGACCAGTGCCGAGAATTTGGTAATGCCATCTCCTGAGTATTGGCCCTGTGAGGGTGGGGGACGCTTTGTAAAATTAAAAATTGAAAAACAAAAAGTTGTGGTATTTGCTCCGCCCATGACCCTGGGCTCCAAGGCTCCAAGGAGGTGGTGCTTCCCGCTGTTGTATTTGACCTCTGATAAGGAGCTGGAGACAGGAGGAGACAGGCCCCTTCTCCCTGCTCCTGCCTGCAGGGTGGATTCACTCCTCATTATGTCAGATCAGAGGACGACTTCTGTTCTCTACTCCATTCTGTAATCATGAGTGTATTGCCTCAATTTATATCTTAATAAATTCTGTTACCCATTTAATAGATTCATGTGGATTGATCTTATTACAACTTACCTTAAGTAAGATGGTTTTCAGAATACTGAAAGTTAAACACCTCTAGCCACCAACTGCTCAGAAATCTGAAAATTTTGAGCATCAACATAACATGCAAATGGAAAGTGCCACCCCACAGATCCATGTCACATGAGCTAAATTACTGAAAATTCAGCCTGTGCATACAAGGGTGTCCATGAAACACCGGTGAATATTGTGTTTTGACTTGGCCCCTAACACCAAGATGTACAATGTGCATGCAAATATACCCAAACTGGAAGAAATTGGAAATACCTCTAGTTCTCTGGTTGTAAGCATTTACATTTCATACAGACACTTTAAGCTGCATGCTGAGAGAGAGGGGGGGGGAGAGAGAGAGAGAGAGAGACAGAGACAGAGAGAGAGAGAGACACAGCGAGACAGAGAGAGAACACACAAGTCAAGCAGACACGTGCAACAGTAAATCAAGGTAAAGGAGGCATGGGAATTTTGCAAGGTAGTTTTACAACGTGGCCATCTTCCTGAAATCATCCCTAACACAAGATATCTAAGTATGCATGAGAAAGCTGGGGAGTTTTGTGTGTTTTCTTATTTTTGTGGTGCCAAGAAAGGGCTATTGATTTGCTTATGTGTTTTGTGAGTATGAATGTGTATGTGTATGTTTGTGTGGAGGAAGGGGTGAAGGCACATTTTGTGTGTTTGTGTGTGTATAAATAAATAAATAAATAAATAAATAAATAAATAAATAAATAGCCAGCCAAGAAGGGATCGTGAGCTGTGGGGAGGCTGAGGGGATGACAGTTCTCTTTGGATTTCTATTGTGATTTGCACAGATCTACCCCCTTAGGCAATAGTGAGCCAACCTAAGATTCCATCCTAAGCACTGGGATGTTGGGTCTGGATCTCATCTAGAGGTTTGGACTAGGTTGGATAGCGCAGGGAATCTGCATCTGAGTCACTCTCCAGAGTGACACACGAGGTCAACAGATCATACAGCCTTGGGTGGGGAGGGGGGACTTCCCTAATATTGTTTATTGCCAGTACTGTGCCATGGACTTGTGGCTGTAATGAAGAAAGGCTAAAGAGGTGAAGAGGTGGTCAATATCAACGGGTCTCATTTAAACTAAAGGAAAAAACTTGCTTTTCCACCTACAAATCTTTCCAACTGTGCACCTTGATCTTTGGTGTCACTGACATGGTACGCCATTTTCTAATGCACGACGCTCTGTGTTCTCATGGTCTGCCATCAATCTGTTTGATGAATTTGTTCAGAGTTAAGAGTTTGTTTTCACAGTTGGCCATCATCTGTTAGATCCCTGTGAGTGCTGGAGGGATGTCTGGCTCTGTTCACTGCCGTAGCCATCCTTGTTTAGTGCCCATCAAGAATCACACAGAAGAACTCATGGAATTCTTTTTCCTTCTTTCTTTCTTTTTTATTTTTCCTTTTCTTTTCAAGGCAGGGTTTCATGGTATAGCCCAGGCTGGCCTCAAACTTGTGTTCCTCCTGTCTCGGGCTTTCAAGTATTGGGATTACAGGTGAGTGCCACCACACTTGGCTTAGAATTTTTAGTTTCTCTTCTACCCAATGTGTACAAGTGGAAGATAATCCAAGCATGGCCAGACACACTTCCTGCTCAGTAAACCTAAGTCCGAGATGACCCACTTGACTTCTAGTGAATTCAAAACAAACATCCTGAAGGATGTTCCAGTGGCTGAGCAAAAACGCTCCAGACCAAGCCCCCTCACTGGCTATCCACGCCCCTAAAACCACACCAAGTCTTGGCTCTTGCCAAGCAAGTGTGATTGGAGCCAAATCACCTGATTGAGCTCCATTAAGCAAAACAGGGTCTCTAAGAAGGAGGAAGTCTACACCGTGGCTAGGGCCTTTGGCTGAGGAAACCATCACCAGGAGGGATGCTGAAAAAGCAGGTGGACTCAGGAGAGCTCACCAGCCCTGCACACTGAGAGGCGCAGTAGCCAAACCCAGAGCAGAACCAGCAGAAAGCCCTGAGTGACTTCAAGTGGCTGTCCTGAAGGGATCACAGGAAGTTGTGAAGGGAGCTGTGGTTGGAATGACCTCACTCAGTATTGCTCTCCTCAACAGCCTGCCTAGCCTGACCTCCAGAACGGTGAAGAGCATGAAGGGGGTGAGGTGGTTCACGTGACCATTTTGCCACTCATTAGCTTTGCAACCACAGGGCAGTTTCCAGTCCCCCGTACCCCAGTTTCCCCACCAGCAGGATGGAGATGGCCAGAGTTCTTGCCTCAGCCTTGACACTTGAATGAAAATGGGTGATACAGTCAAAGCACATGGCCCAGAGACTGACACAATGTACAGTCTTAATAAGTATTCGACAGTATCCGTTCTGGTCAGCAAGCTATGATGCAGAGAGCGGTAAACACCAGCGCCCGCTCTTCAAGCGGCTGGTGGATGCAGGTGCATGGGTGGAAGCCAGAGCCAGTCCTGCTGGTGGAAAGGAAGCTGAGCCTCGCTCCCAGGCTGACAGCGCTAAACAGCTTAGACCAATTTATTGCAAAGCATCACAAACGCAACGGGAGTGGAAGATTTTCACATCCAGGTAAAAAGGAGCCTTTGGTATTCCACACATCAGGAAAGCAATACCAAGATAGTATAGAAGAGGGAAAATTACAGAAAGCAAAGTACCTGACGTTCCCCAGATACGCACTTCTCCACTTCTGGCAACTATTTTTTTTAACACTTCCCGAATCACCTCAATTTTCCCGAGTAGAACTGTATAATGATAAGTTTTGAGATGATGTTCACATGGGTGTTCTTTATGTGATACTTTCACACAATCTCATTCAAATTTGACCGGAAAGTAGATATTTAACTATAGCTATGATTCTCCAATCTAGATGCACCCCAGAGTCAACTGGGGATTTTCCATTCTATTTTTCTTTTTGAGGTAGTGTCTTGCCATGCACCGAAGGCTGAACTGGAACTCGCTATGTAGCCCAGAGTGGCCTCAAACTCTCCACTCTATGTTCTCTATTTTCTGAGTCATCATTTATCAACCTGTGTGTCATGATCCCTCTGGGTTCCCTCATCAAAGAACATCAGAAAACACAGATATTTACATTACAACTAATAACAGTGGCAAAATTACAGTTATGAAGTAGCCACGAAAATAATTTTATGGTTGGGGGTCCCCACAACATGAGGGACTATTTTAAGGGTCACAGCCTTAGGAAGGTTGAGAGCCACTGTCCTGAGTGTTGTGGTTACAAGTGGGCACCCGCACACCCTTTTCTCAATGGGACATTTTCTAGAAATCCCAACCAGGCTGTACCCTGGACCAACTAAGCTAGAATCTGTGTGTGCAGATTTTGAACATTTCCACCAGTGATGGGTGGTTCTAATATGTAGCATTAGCTGGGAACTACTGCCCTTTTTCTATTGCTCCCTAGCTCCAGCAACATCTCCTCATTTTCTGTTATGCAAAGAAATCAAAGGTCCTTGATTCCCTGTTGGGGAGTTATGGAGATCCAGTCACAAGAGGAGCAACAGACTTCCTCCTACACAGATGGATCAGAAACAGAACATACTGGGGTGGGGTGGGGTGGGGTGGGGTGGGGTGGTGGTGCCTGCCTTTAATCCCAGCCCTCAGGGGGCAGAGGCAGGTGGATCTCTGTGAGTTTGAGACCAGCCTGGTCTACAGAGCTAGTTCTAGGACAGCCAAGACTGCCAAAGAAACCCTGTTGAGAGAGAGAGAGAGAGAGAGAGAGAGAGAGAGAGAGAGAGAGAGAAGAGAAGAGAAGAGAAGAGAAGAGAAGAGGAGAGGTGAGGAGAGGAGAGAGAGAGAGAGAGAGAGAGAGAGGAGAGGAGAGAGAGAGAGAGAGAGAGAGAGAGAGAGAGAGAGAGAGAGAGCGAGCCCAATACTCTTGGTCCTGAAGCATGCACTTCCTGACTCAAATACTCCCGCTACACGCCAACCACTAAACTACCCAATAACAAGAACGGAGAAGCTCCAGGTGACCCTGCTCTTCTGATGTAGCTCATAAGGTGCTACAGAGAGCCAAGGCAAGGAAGATGGGGGAAGACTTCCAACGCATCTGAGAGCTGGAGCACAATGCAAAGATGTCAAATGTCAGTGGGGTGTCTAAAGAAGGGCTTGAACAGTCAGCACAGGGGCATGATAGTAAAATGTTCATAAGATGATGAAGATCACTTCAACTGGCCACACAGAACTGCTCCAAAGACTGTGCAGTACTGGCCAGTGCAGTGAAGGTAAGGTCTCCCAGAGGACTGTGGTGAGGACTCCATAGCAGGAGGAGGCATTCGCCTTTCCCCAACATGATCCCCCCTGCACTTTCGGGAGTGAAAGGGATGGGAATTTTCAGGGGTGAGGGAGCTCTGAATTCCTCAGTGCACGGCTTAGCGGGGAGGGCAGTCATGGACAGATACATTCTACACATTCTAGCAAAAAAAGATTATAGCTCCAGGCTTCTGGAACCTTGGATTATGTGCTCTACTCCAACATGTACAAGAAAGCCCCACAGGTCTAGGTATGCAGGTTTCATGGTCTAGGCCTACAATCTCAGTACTCAGTAGGTGGAAGCAGGAGGATCAGAGGTTCAAAGCCAGCCTGGGCCACATAATTTAAAAAGTAAGCACATGATTTGGTTATCAAAACCAGAACAAGAATACTCCAAACAATCATGGAAGGGCGATGAAACTACTTTCTTGGGCCCGCTGGCTCGTGTAGGGAGGAGCACCACATGACTTCTACCTATACTCATTTTGCCACGGTACCCACTTATTGCCATGATTAGATGAGTCAAGACATCAGTTCTCAAGGTGTAGGGTACAGACCTGACCAGGAGACCTGTTGGACACAAACATTCCAGAGCCAGAACCCAACTCCACCTCCAAGGCTTTTTAGTACCCTCTAGGGCCTTCTGAAATCTTCTAGAAGGTGAACCTCACAAGGGCGACGACTTTTGAGGTCATATTCAATGCTGAGTCATCAGTGTGGAATGCAGGCTGCGATATTCCAGACACACCATCCAATAAATATTAAATGACGGGATGTGTCGAGATGAGACCGGGGAGAAAGGAAATGGGATCAAAGGTCCTGGCACCTACCTCTAGCTGTATTTGCATAGTTCCGAGACTTCTACATCTCTCTCCAATTTATAGTAAATTCCACGAACTGGAGACTTTATATTTCACAACTTACTTTCCCAGCACTCAAAGCAGCTCACCACCAGCAAGCTCTCAGTAACAGCTATGGCGGGTACAAAGGTCTTTAGTTTCCAAATCCAGATTCATACCACCAGCATGGCATGTCTCTTTTCCTCACGTGGGTAAAGGAATTCAAGAGAACCAAGTCCCGGGTCATAATGCAACTATCTGTTTAACCATTGGCTAGTCTTCCTCAACCAAGCATCCACCCCACTGCAGTGGGACTTTGCTCTGATCCCCGGCATCACAAGCACTCCATAAATACCTGTGGAGTGAATGGCCGACACCTGGCTGGGTGGGACTGATAAATGCCAGGGCCCTTCTGCACCTCCAGCACACCCAAATCCCCAGATTCTCCAGCAGCTAAAAGGAAAGACACGGAGGGCAATGACCCGCTAACAAAGCAGTTACAAGAGAATGCTCCTATGTAAAGCCTTGGCAATCACAATTTATTCCTCCTGCTTCACACACACAGTCCTGGTGCCAGCTCACCCGCAAGTCACTCCACTCAAGAAATTCCAAAGAAGGGCTTGCCTCTGATAAGACCCATGAGGAAAAGTTTATTGATTTATTTATACAATGAGTGCTGCCAAGATGGTCGGCAGGCACTAATGTCAGCCTGGCTCAGGTGAGCTATGGCCGTCAAGAGACTTCAGCTGGAAAGGAGGAATCAGTGGGGCTAGCCCCTCTACCGGCACACAGGTAGTCTAACTAGTAGTGGCTTGACTTGTAAAGCCTGATATTAGGCAGTGTGCTGTGATCTTATACATCGGTATCATCTCGTCCCCAAATAAACCTTTCGGGTAGGCCTAGCCTATTTTACATCTCCCTATTTCACAGCTGAGGAGGAAAAGGTGGTTCAGTGTCATTCACCGGAGGCAAGAGGGCCAGCCTAGACTTACTGCTTGCTCTCCAGGGATCTTTATGAAGTGCACGGACTAATGGGATCGGTTATATTTATGGTAAGCTACAACCGCGCGCGTGTATTTTTCTCTATAGTGACAAAGTGTATCACTGACAGCCATGTCAACTTCTTTGCTGTAGCTACTAAGGCCCCTTCTCTTTGGTTTCCCTTTTACTCAGAACCCAAAGGAAGAGTCTGCAGGGGTGGAAGGAGTAGTAAGGCTTTGAAATCTTAACCTCCTTGCACCTGCATGACCTTGGAATTGTCGCTTGTCATCTTTCTACCTCAGTTTCCCTACTTGCAAAATGCCGGGAACTATGGCTCACAATAGGACTCGGCGCGTGACAGATGCTGGATGAACAGCATTAAAAATAGTCATTTTTCTTGAACATCGCTATCATTCCGTGCCAGTTAGGGCTCTCAGTACTGCTTCCTGACACAAAGGCAAGCCACACACACTTGCAAGCACTTCCCGGAGTACACAGTGACTTGCTCAGGGAGCTTGATAAAGCAACCAACCATAGAGGCAGGGTGGGAAGGCTGTCCTAATCATCTCACCGGAACAGACACCTGATGCCTGTATCTTGACATTTTATCCCTCCAAGCCAGTTGCCAGTCGGTGAATCCCAGGGATACCCCAATGATGGCCCAAGAACACGAGAAGCCAAGGTGTTGGGGGGGTGGGGGGATGGGGAGACTGCCACCAAACCGGAGAGAGACAACAGCAGGCAGCCGGCTGGGGAAAGTCAGCAGCTGCCGCTGGCCTGGTGTCCCTGCTGCCAGCAAGTGATGAATGGGGGACTGAGAAAAAGAAAAAGCCAACAAAGGTGTCCCTAATCTTGATGCAGTTTCATTTCCCCCCCTCCCTGGCTGACCATTGAGTGAGAATTTAAGCCTCCGTCCCTTTTCTTTGGCAGACATTTGAAACTGAAAGATCCCGTTTCTTCCCAACTGGGAGATGTCATGGGTAGAAGCATCTAGGAGGCACTGGGGGTGGGGGCGGGGGGAGCACGTGACCCCGCACACTTGTTCTTTTTGTTCTCTCCTCCTCATTCTCTCGACCCATCTACTCTTCCCAGACCAGCGTTTTTACAGAATGTTCTTCTAGTCCAACCATAGTGAATGTCTATCCTACCCTCCCATCCCACTGCATTATTTTGGTAAGAAGTTTTCTGCCTAGGAGCTAGAGGCTTAAATGGCTTGTGTGTAGAGGTTAATTAACAGACTCTTAGTCTTCTCTCCCACTATCACACTCTGGAACAAGGATTCAAGCCTGGGAGAGGCACAGCATGGTATTCTCATGGAGATTCAGCTCCGGTCCTGCTCTTGGTCCCATCCAGGTAGAAGGGCTCCCTTATCAAAGAGCCCTTTGCCGGTGACAGAAATGCTATTGAAGCCACTTTAAGTGAAGCCGATTCCACTTATCTGGGCCCCTTGCTGAGAGAATGGGGTAGGGAGAGCTGAGAAGCTGCCACATGTCATCAGAGAGCTCTTGACACTCTATGTGGTCCAGCCACTAAGTCCGCACCCCCTAAAAATGCCATCAAAACCCTGACCATGGATTCTCCCTGAAGCAATATGCTGGTCCCCTCCGGCTCTCACAGTCAAGCCTGTCTCTCCTTGCGTGCACTTGCATTTGACATGTCAGCCTTCCTGGTAACTAAGGCAACTTGATTCTCTCTCTTCAAAAGGGCAGTATTTCTCTCACGGCTACCTGGGACCCTAGGGGATTGGAAAACCAGGTCAGTTTGGCTAAGCCCTCTCCTAGAAGGGGGAGGGATGGGGACAGAGAAGAGCTGCCTCCTCCATTACTCATTTCCTGGGTGGCAGGCCATTTGCCCAAGCGACTCGGAAACAACCCTGACCTCGCTGCACAACTTCGCATCTTTCAGAGTCTCTGCCCACTTCTGTGGTCTCTCATGCCCACTGCTTCTGTGCCCAGAAGGTAGAAGAGATTCTAAACAGTCTCTTAAGCTGCCATGGGGCCCCACTGGCCCTCCTATCAAGGGTCTTTAGCAGCATCTTCCCCTGAGACCAATGTCAGATTTGCTCATTCCCAGAGTATGCAGTAACCAAACCCTACCTTGTCCAAAGGGCTCCTTGTGGGCTGACGTGGGTGGATAAGCTGGCTACACTACTAGATGGGGGCATTGATTGAGAGGTCCCCCTTGCTGGGTATTAATTATTACTTAACCTTTCTAAGTTTCCCCATCTCAAGATGGGAAGGGTAATACTATCGACTTCATACTGTTGAAAGGATTAAATGAGATCCTACTACAAATGCTAAGCCCATAGAGCAGCTCAGAGTGAAAATTCAACACATGGTATCACTTACTGCCTAAGGCATTTGTGGGCTTCCAAACCTCTTGTTTCTTCTCCTTTACATCAAGTAGTGTTTTATAATCCAACTATTTCTTGAAATTGACACAAGGTGTTCCCTTGCTTAGTAGATGTTCATGGAATATGTAGGGATATCATATGATTATATAGCCCAGGCTAGCCTCAAACTCAGTATTCTTTTGCCTCAGCTTCCTGTGTGCTGGGATTATGGGGATATTCCATCACATCTGGCTAAACTCAAGCCTGGATACCGGTAGAAAAACCTCTCAAGTAACCTGCATACAGGTATTAGTGTAACAAGTGTATATGTAATGGGACATTAGGAGTGTAAACATGAAACACACAGCTTTGGGCAAATTCCCCAGCAGGCCTGTGACACTCCCACCTAAGCAAGCATGTCACAATGTAAACTTGGAAAGTGACAACAGTCAGTGTCCTTAAATCCATTTTAACCGATAAAAATAGTAATTCTCATGTGATCACTGGCATTTTCACTGTTCCACATGTTGCAAACACGAATGAAATTTGCTTGTCTAGCCCAGACAACAATGATAATGAGGAACAGTTCACCAAACCAACACAGGTTAGGAGAACCTGGAGCTGGTATTTAGGGGAAAGTTTCCATAAGAGAAAGAAGAGAGATGACCTTTACTCAAGGCTGAAATCGATTTGCTGTGTGACCTTGGGTAAGTCACTTGTCTGAGTTTCATCATTGAAATCAGAAGCCTGGGTTACATCATCAGAAAGGCGCACTCCAGCTGCACAGCTGGGTGGAGACTCGGTTGACTTAGGTGTTTCACAGGTACTTTTCCTAGTAAAAGCTGGAGAACTGACATTCTCCAGCAGTGCCTTTTGCATGCGAGCTGGCCAACCTACCTGCTTCTGCTTATTCAAAGGGAATAGCCTCCTTTGATGGTTTGTGTGTAACTGCTCATGCAAAAACAAACAAACAAACAAATAAAAAAGAAGCAGGCAAAACCAGGGTGCAGAGAGGATATGTAAACATGTCGGGGTCACTAGAAGGCAAGCCGCAGAACCAACATTCCAGGACCCAAAGGTCACCCCTCTTTCCATGATCCATTCTTGCCCCCTGGTGCACCATGGCCACACCAGAATGGTCACAGGTAAGTGAAACCATTCTTGGCTCAGTTCCATTTCCCAAGGCCAAATTCCTGCCACAGTGGAGCAGAGGTCCTGAGTCAGCAGCTCAGGGGTCTGGAGCTGGAGGCTGAATGGAGCAGTCGTTAGAAATGTGGGCTCTACCCCAACACCGCTAAATAAATAAATAAGTGCATAAACTAGAAAATGCAGGTTCTGTTTACACTCAGCCCGTCTAACATTCATAAAGTTTTACAAAAGTTGGGTGATTCCACCTGGAGTAGTATCTCAGTGGTAGAGCATTTTGCTAAGCAAGCCAGAGGCCTGAGGTCCAATCCCAGTGCTGTTAAAATTAGTAAGTAAATAAAATTGTGTGGCTTCACTGCATTTAGTCTCCCAGAACCTCAAATAATTCAAGTCCCAGGGCTGATGGGAGGATTTACAGAACTAATGACCCATGTGAAGCTCTCAGTAGACCTGAATACAGTGAACACTCAACCATTATCTGTTCTCCACCACACAGAGGGCTGAGACAGGGAGACCAGCAAGCAGTTTGCAAGTTTGTCTACGGCAGGAAGTATGAACCTGGAGTTCACTGGGCCCAGAATTGTGCAGAGAACACCCCGTGTGCACTTGGGAAAGAGTCTTGCTGTTCTGCTAGACTAACAGGGCCTAGAACGTGAAGACTGCTACTAGAGACTCCCACAACAAAACTTATTTCTGAACAGGTTGACAAACAGGCAGTTCGATGGTGGGAGAGACTGCCAAGTCCGGAGCTACATGGGTCTCCAGGACTTGCTGCTCCAACCCAGAAAATGCTCAAGAGTTCTCAGGGAGTTCCTGCAAGATCTAAACACAAAGCCAGGAATGTCCTCTGTGGAGCCAGTCCCATGGTCCACTCTTCCTCAGCAAACAATTGGTGCATTTGTTTTTATATACCGCGAAGCTGAACGCATGCGGGACGCTGGGCCTTTGCTGGCAGCTTCCAGAAACACCTATGCTCAGAGGCTCTAAGGGGTGTTCAGGTATGGCCTGCAGCAACGCCTGGTTCTCTAGGGACCTGTCCCTCCCCTGACTGGCCTTGACTTGGGTAAAGCCCGGGTGCTACTGCAGCCTTTGGCCCAGTGGGCAGGGTCCAAGCTGCCCACTGGACCCTCTCCCGTTGTTGGGACAACCGTCCTCAGGAATTCCAGCCTCCCGGTCTTCGCTGGGTGAGAAGGGGAGAGAGTTGGCAAAGCTGGCAGCTTGGCTGCTCTTCCACCCCCCTGGTGAAAGGGGGAACTGAAAACTGGATTCTCTACCCCCAGCAGCTCCACGAACAGCACACAAAACAGCTTAGTCCCAGAGGGTGGAATGTGCCAAGACATTCTTTAGGGTTGGTAACCGGAGACACTATTTTGTCCTTGGTGGCTGAGAAATCCCTTTTCCAACTGAAGGACCATTTGAGTGACTTCTTTGAAATTCAGGGGAATGGGTGGGCATGGGCTGGGATGTACGCTCAGATACACACACTCTTAAGGAGTGAGGTTTCCTTAAATGTGACTTTTCATTTGTTTGCTTCCCACCATTAACTAGTTGTAAAGCTGTGACTAACTACTCAGGGAGAATCTGCTTCCCCTCCCTAACCACCCCCCCCAACAAAAAAGTTCAGCTCTTCTCAGCTTTGTTAAATTGCCCCCCCCCCCCCCCCCCCCCCGTGCTTATGCTCCTAGACAATCCCTATCATAGCTCCTTCTCCCTCATAATCAGCTAGAGTAAGGAGAAACTGGAAATCTGAAATCATAGCTCTGGGAGCCCCATGGACAAGGCAGCACTTAGCCAACCTCTTCCATCACCCATGGAGCACTCAAACCGCACAGAGCTCAAGCAATGAGCCCATGCCCACGCAGGCAGGGTTAAAAGGCAGAACCCTTAACCAGGTACACAAGAGATTTCCAAGACAGAGAAGCAAACATCCTTTGCGCAGCTCCATCCCAAAACTCAAAGCTGGCCACCAGAGTGATTCCTCAGTCCTGACCTCAAGCTCAGGGGCTGTGCAGGAACCCAGTGCAGGTGGGCTGAGCAGGGAGTGGAAAACTAAAGAATGCACGCAGCTCCGTCAAGCACCAGTCATGGTTGTGACTTTTCACCAAGCCAATCTTCCTAAAACAGAGGTTGCTTGGGCCTGGCTCACTGCAGAAGGGAAGGCATAGCATCTAGTCAAAGTATAATTTTATTTTTTTTTAAAGATTCTTTTCTATTAATGGCAATATATGTTAATAGTTTCCCATTTGTTAAGGTGATACAATTTTTTTTTTCGAGACAGGGTTTCTCTGTGTAACAGTTCTGGTTGTCACTTTGTAGACCAGGCTGGCCTCGAACTCACAGAGATCTGCCTGCCTCTGCCTCCCGAGTGCTGGGATTAAAGACGTGCGCCACCACCGCCCAGCGATACAAAATTTTCTAAGTGAGTTGGTGTGAAGCCAAGCATTAAGCAATAGTTCAGATAGGTATATCCAAAAGTTATGAATGTGGTACACAACTCTACAACCTGGGATCTTATGTTCTAGCCGAGTCAGTTCTTGGGAAGCTATTCACTTGCCCTCTTCCAAGGGCAAAGGATTACTGGCATTTTTGAGAAGTTTCCTGTGTTGTATTATTCCCTCAGATGCATGCTCAGCAAGGCTGGCAGGGTATTCCTCACCCACCAGCATGACATCCTACAGCTATCAGCACCCAGGCTCAGCTGCAGGGACTTACGGGGTAGGACACATAAGCTTGAAGTTGTCTGTTCTAAGGAGAAGACAAGGGAAGGGGGCTGTCCAGCTCACCAACACAGTTCTAGAGCCCCTGGGGTACCTTGACCTGAGAGGCCTGGGGAAGAACGCAGGGCAGATTTAGAGGTTACAGAGTCAGAGCAGAATAACAGTTTAGGAAGTGGAAAGAGCAACAAGGTAGAGCAAATCGCATCCCTGGCTTTCCGATTTTCTCTTGTGTTTAAAAATGGGAAAACGGCCGGGCGGTGGTGGTACACACTTTTAACCCCAGCACTCAGGAGGCAGAGCCAGGGAGATCTCTGTGAGTTCGAGGTCAGCCTGGTCTACAGAGAGAGATTCAGGACAGGCACCAAAACAACACAGAGAAACCCTGTCTCAAAAAAAAAAAAAAAAAAAAAAAAAGTAAAAATGGGAAAATGGGCTAGGTGCAGTAGCGCGCATTTTTAATCCCAGCCTTCTGGAGGCAGAGGCAGGCAGATCTCCTTGAGTTCCGAGCCAGCCAAGGCTACAATGCAAGATCTTATCTAAAATATATGCCTTTAATCCCAGTACTCTTGAGGCAGAGGCAGTAGAATCTCTGTGAGTTCGAGGCCAGCCTGGTCTATAGAGTGAGTTCCAGGACAACCAGAACTGTTACACAGAGAAACCCTGTCTTGCCTCTCCCCCGCCTGCCCCCCCCCAAAAAAACAAACAAATAAAGAAAAAATAAAACACCAAAATATATAAATACTAAATACGTTAGGGAAAACGGGAGTTGGAAGTTGGTGAGGTGGCTCAGAGGGTAAAGGCATTTGCCTTTGGTCACCGGAGGCTGCCAGGTGGAAAGAGCAAACCGACTCTCACAAGCTGTCCACTGGCCTCCAGAGGCACACACACGTGCGTACACACGCACCATTATTAAGCACTGAAAGAGAGAGAGGTGTTGGGGGAGGGGGCGTGTGGGAGGAGTCAGGGCTTGCACCTTCTATAGCCTTTCCAATTGTTTTTTTTTTTTGAGACAAGGTCTCACTATGCAGCCCTGGTTGGCCTGTCTTCTTGAGTTCTCATTATTACTCCTTCCCTTCCAAGCAAACTATTAGGCAGACACAAAGGGAAACTGAGGCCAAAGGACAAAAGCAGCCTGCCTAACATTCTGTAGCATTAAAATTTTCTCTTCCAAATTACAGGAAGAAGACCAGCGCTGAGCAAAGAGTAGGCACCCATGAAATCATGAATGAATGAATGTACTCAAGAGAAACTGAACTCATTGCTTCCTGCTTTTTTTTTTTTTTTAACTTTAACCCCCATCTTGATATACAGTCCATCCTGGACTTCTCAGATCCCCTTATCCGAACCACAAAAGATGAAGGGTCCTGGGTTGCTTCACTGGCACCTAACCCCCAAGGTCACAGACCAGGTGGAAATTCAACATTTCTGGGACACTCTACCTGGCTCAGGAAAAACTACACCCAGCGAGGTGGCCACCAAGGTCAGGACTGGCTGAGGAGCCTTGGCCCCAGCAGGAGGAGAGGGGGGAGAGGAGGCTACAGGCAGGGTTTTGCCAGAGGCCTCTCACCTCCGTCTGCATCCTCGCAGCTTCCAACGTGCTGTGAGATTCCTGGAGAACCAGTCTCCCTCACTTACCCTCCCCCGCTCCCTCCTTCCCCGCCCACCTCCGGCTTCCCCAGACTTGCTCCAAAGCTTTTCTCAGCAGCCAACGAAGCACCTGTCAAAAAGCTGCTTTCTCTTCGCCAGGCAGAGTGTCCTTCCTCCAGTAGGCTCCTAGCGACCCTCGGGCTCCCTAACCACCCCTCAATACCCAAATCACCGCCTTTCAGCCAGGGGAGTCCCCAGGGAAGGTTCATTTCACCTGGCTTGGTCTTTGCCTTCATCCCGTCCAGACCCCTCTTTGTAATGCTCCGCTAGAGCTTAAGGTCAAAACTCTGGGCAGGTGCCACTGGGGCCTAAGTCCTCCACCTGGGGCGGGCTGCGGGCGGCCCGCTTGGCGTCCACCCTTCTCTGCAGCTCTTAGTTAGGGCAGGAGTGCAGCCCAAGAAGGGGTGAGGGTGTGGAGGGGAGCAAACTAAGACCTTCTAAGAGGCACGCAGAGTTCCCCTGCACACCAAGGGCAGGTGCGGCCCAGGCGCGGTGCCGGGTCCCGGTCCGAGCACCCCGGGTCCTACCTGTCCCGCGGGTCGATCCAGCTGGTGGTGCGGTTCCTGTGGTCTATGTAGTAGACCTTGCCGTCGAAGTCGCGCGCCTCCTCCCAACCCTCCGGCAGGGGCAACTCCGGCCGGGGCATCTTCCCGAGCGCGGCCCGCGCTCCCCCATGCAGCTCGCGGCCGCCGCGGGGCTCAGCGGCTCGGGCCGGCCGCTTTGGGTCCAGGCGGTGGCCGAGGCTGCATGATCGGGGGGTGGCGCCCGGGGATCGGGGGCCCTAACGGGGGCCGGCCGGAGTGGCGCCGCTGTCCATGCGGCCCTGCGGCCCCAGCCCCGCGCCACCCGCCTCTCACGCTGCCATGTGCGCCCGCCGCGGCGCCCAGCCGGCCCGAGTGTGTGGCCAGCCGGCCGGGAGAGAGCGGCCCGAGCCGCCGCCTGTCGCCTGCCTCCGCCGCCGTGCGCCGCGCTCCACGCCGCCGCCTCCCGCAGCCGCTGCCGGAGCCCCGCCGCGCGCCCCGAGACTTCTGCCTCCGCCAGGTGTGGCTCCGGCGGTGCAGGTAACTGCGCTGCCCCGGAAACGGGAGGCGGAGCGCCGGGCTCCGGGGTTCCCGGGTCTCCTCCCCGCGCCCAGCGCCGCGAGGGCGGGTCCTAGAGCCCGAGACGCGCCCCCTCGTGGGACAGTCCCAAACGCCGACCACCTCTGCGCTGCCCCCGGAGGCTAGCCTCTTTGCACGTAGAGTGTCCAGGCTCTTGGCACTGGTGGTCCCAAATCTTGACACACCCTGTTTTCTGTGATATAGAATGAGGAGTCAGGCAAGAAGTGGTTAAGTGAAAACATTCTTGCAAATCGGAGAACATAAGTTTTCCAGGATCTCTCGTCCCTTCCCCCAGCACTCACACCATCTGTCTCCCTCCTATTCAATTCTCCCCACGTTGTTTCAACCCTCCCCTCCGTAATTTGCAAATGTAGCTGGCTTTCCTTAGGGTCCCTAAAATTAGGAATGCCATGGATCTGCTTCTCTAAGAGGACCTCCACCGGTTGGAGGAGACAGGGCAGGGGAGGAGAAGGAAGGACATATCTTGCCAGTCATAGTGAAGTGCACCTGTCTCTCAGCTACTCAAGAAGCTGAGGCAGGAGGATTGTTTGAATCCAAAAGTTCCAAGCTGAGTCAAAATAGCAAACATAGGGGAAAAAGAAAACAAAAACAAAATAGCAAACCCTGTAGCAAGAATAAATAAATGCCCCGAGAAACTAAAAATACCGAATTAAATACAAAAAGGAGATGGAGTCATCCAGCCACGGATCCTCTGGCTTTGCCCTTTCTCTGCTCTCTCTTAGGTCTGGTGTTTCCCTAATGTGAATTTAACTAGGCCTGAGGCAGGAAGCTGGACTGAAGAATGAAGTCCAGTGCCTGGGTAATTCCCTTGTCAGAATCTCTTGATTTGGGGAATAGCCTGTCAATTCCCTGTACTGTGTGGGAATTCCCTGTTTGGGTTTCACCTCCTTTTAATAGACAAGGCCTTTCAAGGTGCACTCCTCACATCTCAATGTCCTGAGGACTGACCTAGGGGATGAGTGGAGCCCCTTCTCCTGTCTTCATTCTGTAAATACTAAGCTTCAGACCTTAGGGGGGGTCCTCACCACCCAAAGGCTGGAGTTCTCTCTTCCTCTCCACTTCCTCTGATGGGCCAAAGCCCTCGCTATCATAAATACTTCTAGCTGTTTTTGTTTGTGCTGTCAGGGATCAAACTCAGGATGTCCCGCCCTATTGCTGAACTGTGCCCCCAGCAAAACCATCCAGTTTGTTAGGATTTTTTTTTTTTTTTTTTTTTTTTTTTTTTGGCCTTTTGAGACATGGCTCTGGCTGGCCTGGAACTCACTATGTAGATCAGGCTGCCTTCCTACTTCTGCCTCCCAAGTGCTGAGATTCCGAGTGTGAGCCACCACATTCAACACTTTCCAATTGTTCATTAGAGGAATAGCCCCAAAGTAAAGCTGACACGCACCCACCTTTCTATGCATGATCTCAGTTCATCTTCACAACAAAGCTTTGGAGAAGGTGGGGTAGTGTATATTGACACCCATTCTGGAGATGAAGAAACTGAGGCTTCAAGATGGCCAGGGATAGAGCTGAGAAGATACACAATTATATCGCATTCTAGCACCAGTCAAACATTAATCCTTCATTTTTTTTTTTTTTTGTTGGTGTTTGGGGTGTTTTTTTTATAGTCTTGCTATAAGCTCACAGTAAACTTGAGCTCACCATCTTCCTGCCTTCCTCTCTGAGAAATGTGATAACTTTTCTCAGGCTTTCCGACTGGTTGGGAAGAGAAAAATAAAGGCTTAATCCATCACCCCAGAAATTTCACAAGGGTCCATTTGGAGCACCCTGGCTGGTGACCATCACATGTCTATAAAGTGTGGGTCAACTGAACTTTCTGCTCAAAAGAACCCATGTCTTTTCCTTCCTGAAACATATGCATGGCTGCTCTGACAAGCCTAATTGGTGTGTGTACGTGTGTGTGTGTGTGTGTGTGTGTGTGTGTGTGTGTGTGCCTTATTTTCCCAGCTTCCTGCTGGATGTGTTGTATTCCAGATCCTCACAGCCTGATATTTCCCAGGGGCCTTGCTCCTCTGTGCCTTTACATCAGGATTCAGGAGCAAGAATTGGTTCCTTAAAGCCTAGGCCTTCCTGCCCCTAACAAAAGGATCCCAGGTTATCTCCCAGAAGCTGCAAGCAGGGTGATGTCATCTACAGATGGTGGCCTGCCCCCCTGCAATGCCCAGTGAATCATCTCCAGGCATTCAGAGGCCCAGGGCAAGCATGCAAGAGATTAAAGGTAAAACCTGCTGAGCCTTGTTATAGGTTGAATTGGTTGTTATTCTACAGGTGACTGAACCACAGGAATCCAAACCCTAGCCTTCCTGGCCTTCCTCTTAGGATGCTCTGACTTAACAATGTGCTGAGTTCAAGAGTCTGGATATCATACCGTTGAGGCTGAGCGGAGGGGACTACCAACCACACCAAGTCTGCATTTGCTCTCACGGGTAAGTGACTCATGGGAGACCACACAGGTTGTCTTGGTCTTAAAGTTAGTGTACAACAACAACAATGACCATTTTCTACACACGTCTTAGGAGATGGGGTAACAGATTTCATGAGAATGAGGAGGGGGGAATTAAGTGCGAAAAGAAGAAAAGGAAAAGGAGAGAAAGAGAGGGAGGCTGGAGGCATGCTCTCTGGGTAAGAGCAAGCATTAATTTCTAACAGGGCAGGGGTGTGACTCCCAGCACCCACCCCTGGCGGCTCCTAACCGTAACTGCTGCTCCAGGGGATCTGACACACCTCTGGCCTGAAGGCACCAGCAATCACATGCACATACAAGATACATACATACATACACACCCAATACAAGATAATAAAGTAAAGTTAGAGAAGAATAGTAATGGAGAGACAGACAGAGCGAGGAGAGAGAAAACACTATATCAGAAGTGGTTTCTGGATGGCATCTGCACGCTTTAAGGGGCTGGAAGCATGGAGAACCTTTCCTGGAACTTGTCTTCCCACTCCATGACTATACTCATGCTGGCTAGTTCACACGTCCCAGAGCACGCACACTGTTATGTTCTACGCTTGAGCCCATAGTGGGAGCCAAGTCCCCTTTCTTTAGTCGTGATTACTTGAGGTTCGTAGTTGTGCCCTGCGTTGGTGGTTTTAATGATTATAATACACCCTAAGCCAGAGAGAAAGTCTGGGTAGAGGAAACCTTGGCAACGGGAGAGTCCAGGCAGAAGCCATCTTTAATTGACCTCTGGGTACTCCGTGCTTAAGACAGTGCTGCTAAACAAAAAGAACCGAGTCTAAGGTTGCCTCCTCCTTTTCCAGAAGAGAAACAGTTTCTGTGCCTAATGAATTGAGCCCTTATTGAGTTCCACTCTACAGAACGGAACCGAGACTCTGACTTTCCTTTAATAATAGAGCACAGATTCCAAAAGTCGGCTTCCGGTGAGATTTTTATTTTTAAAGATGGGATCTCATGTAGCCTAGCTGGCTTCAAACTCACTTTGTAAGTGAGGAAGACCCTGAACTTCTGATCCTCCTGCCTCCACCTCCTGAACGCTGGGATTTCAGGCACATACTACCACACCCAGTTTACGAAGTGCTGCTCATCGCCCCCCACTTCCTCCTGAGGGCTTCGTGTGCTTTCCAGGCAAGCACTGTCTCAACTGAGCTCTAACCCCATCTTTCCAGTGGGTTTGCACTCCCGGGTTCCCAACAGAACCAGAAAGCTAGGAAAGAGAAACTTCAGAACCACAGTCAGGTCTGAAGGAGTAGAATAGTGTTTCTAGCATAGACCACCCTTGAACCCCTGCTTTTACTTGGTTGTGGGTCCATTTGGGGCGATAAGAGAAAGCTCTGGAGATTTGGGAGGACGGGTGAAGTCAGACCGTGGCAGAGCCTATGTGTACTGAGGGCCCTGGATTCCAAGCTGAAGTTACATAGCCCTCCTCCACCACCCGCCCAGAGCTGTCATCAAGACCCACTTTAGGGGCAGAAGGGGCATAGAGCAGGGATTTAACAAGTGGGGAAGCTGGTCGTTTTCTCTCTGTGGTGCCCGCCTCCCTTCCCAGCTCCTTCCCTTCCTGCTTTATTCATTAACTGAACTGGATTTCTCCCACGCTAGTGGCTATCCTGGAGCTGGCTGGACAGGTTGCATCCATCCCATTTCCAACTCTCATCAAAGAGTCCTCTGGGGCCTGGGAGCTGTTGTGTCGTCTTTCACCCAAGAGGAAATGAATTATGCACTGTAGGAGGTGGAGATGAAATCGCGGTTTCAAGGGTGGGGGTGTGCAAGGAGAAAGCAAGCCTGCGAGCAGAGGGCGGGAACTGGAGCACAGAGCGCAGGCGTGGTCCCTGCCATGCCTACCCCGGCAGCTCGAGCGAGCGGAGCCCTGGTGGGAAATGGGGGTGGCGCGAGAGCGCAGTAACTAGCGGGCTGGCTGCAAGTCCCCAGGGTATTTATAGCACTTCATCGCCATGGTACCCAGTAGCTTAAATTAAACTCTAGCCCAACCACTAGAGATGCTGGGGGGTGGGATGCTCTTTACCTGTACACTGTGCAGGTCTGACCCTGAATCCTCAGAAATTTTTACCACGTGAAGATGATCTAAGCACGTGAATTTTTACAAACCACCCGGCAAGAAGGCTGTAGGGGCGTGGTTTAAACCCAGATAACCTGCCTCCACTAGGTGGCTGGGTAGAGTAGGCAGGAAACAACAAACCATAGCTGAAAGTTGGTTCTTCATCTTGGTGGATGTATGATTTGGTGTCTGATGCTGTGACCCCCTGAGCTTCAGTTTCTCGAGAGTAATAATGCCTACCTCATTGGTTTTTTTTTTGAGACAGAGTCTCATCGTATAGCTCTGTCCTGGAACTCGCTATGTAGACCAAGCTAGACTCCAACTCACAAAAAAAAAAAAAAAAAAAAAAAAAATACAAAAACAAATAAAACAAAAAAAAACCAAAAAAAAAAAAAAAAAAAAAAAAAACAAAACAAAACAAAAAACGCTATCGCCTCTGCCTCCCAGGCGCTGAGATTAAAATGTGGGCCATTACTCCCGCCTGGCTTGCCTATGATCTGTGACAACCAAGCGAAATGATGCGATGATTGGCTTTATTTGTCCA
Source organism: Peromyscus eremicus (assembly GCF_949786415.1). Classification (NCBI taxonomy): domain Eukaryota; kingdom Metazoa; phylum Chordata; class Mammalia; order Rodentia; family Cricetidae; genus Peromyscus; species Peromyscus eremicus. The sequence continues at coordinate 19,941,295 of NC_081423.1, forward strand.
CGAACTCGAGAACTACCGGGGAAGAGTCTCAACGAGGAATGGCAGAATCGTCCTGATCAGGTTGGGCTGTGGGTGTGTCTTTAAGGGGCTATTTTGATCACCTTAGTTAAGGTGGAAAGGTCTGCATTATTGTGGTGGGGGCACCATTCCCTGGGTGTGGGTCCTGGAGGAGGTTAGGAGAGAGTGAGCTGAGCACTACTAAATATCCATGCATTGGCTCTTGACTGTGACCAACTGCTTCAAGTTCCTGCTTTGACTTCCCAGCAGTGATGGACTGTCACTTGGACTTTTAAGCAGAACAACAAATCCTTTCCCCCTTAATGTTGTTTTGAAGGAGTATAAAGACTTGGCTCAGCCCTGAGACGCGATGTTCTTTTAAGGGCGGGAATTGAGGTTTGGACATAAAGTGTTCCAGCCAGGTGTGATGGCACACACCTTTGATCCATGCATTTGGTAGGCAGAGGCTGGTGGATGCCTGTAAGTTCAGTGGTAGTCTGGTCTACGTAGTGAGTTCCAAATCAGCCAGGGTCACATGATGAGACCCTGTCTCAAGAGTTAATAAATAAATAAGGCATTCCCCCAAAGACTTGGTCCAGACCTGGGGGTGCTGTCAAAAGCAATTGGAGCAAGACAGTGTCAACTTCAACAATGTTCATCCACTGATGGGTCACTTGGGGGGTTGCCTTCAAAGGGTATATCTTGTCCCAACTCCCCTTCGTTTCTTCCTTCCTTCTTTCCTATGCTATGTTTCTGCCCCTGCACAGACTTAAAAGCAACAGAGCCAGTGCATGGAACCATCTGAATCCATGAACCAAAATAAGTCCTTTCTCCCTGGTTTTCTCAGGTGTCTCGTCACAGTTATGAGAAACAGCTGCGCACAATGAGTTTCTTTGCGTTTTTTCAGCTCTACGAGTTGTTTACGTAACAAACCATTTTTGTTTGCTTCCTGTGCCCCAGACAAGATGTTGTGACCTGGAGCTGGTTTCTAGACTGGTCTGGTGGAGCTCACACGACTTAATGAGGGCGAGTCACGTGATCAAGTCAGTACGCAGTGTTAGCGATAACATGAAGGAAGCAGAGGGCACTGGAGGCTTTTGTAGGGTGGGGGTGAGCTGAAAATGGACGTTAGACAGGACGAGAGATGGAGGACAGGATGCAGAGGTGATAGTGAAGCACAGACCAGCAAGGTGAAAGCCCAGGAGCACACATGCTAGAGCAGTGGTCCTCAACCTTCCTGATGCCGCGACCCTTTACTACAGGTCCTCACGTTGTGGTGACCCCAACCATACAATTATTTTCATTGCTACTTCATAACTTCAGTAACTTTTGCTACTGTGATGAATCATAATGTAAAGATCTGTTTTTTTGCTGGCCTTAGGCATCTCCAAAGGGGTCTTGACCCATGGGTTGAGAACCACTGTTCTAGAATAAGAGAACAGAGGTGCTAAGGAGCCACAGACGTAGTGCGACCCGTGTGGCAGAAGAGCCTGTTCTCCAGGAGAGGTGGGCGCTCGCGTCTCTCGAGGCGGTGATTCCAAGCACATGGCTTCCTATGGTGTCATCTCTACTCTCCCTCTGACAATCCGAGTTCTGCTCCCTAGCCCTGGGTCAGCTGCTGTGATCTCGAACGTCCAATATAGCCTAGTAATCTTGTACACTTTGCTTATTCGGACTTTTAGATTGCAAGAATCTAATCACATGTCTTGGTGTAGATTTCTTTCTGTTTGTGATTCACTTAGCTTCCTCAAGCCATCATTTTATGCTTTCCATTTAAGCCTTTTTTTTTTTTTTTTTTTTTTTTGGTTTTTCGAGACAGGGTTTCTCTGTGTAGCTTTGCGCCTCTCCTAGAACTCACTCTGTAGACCAGGCTGGCCTCGAACTCACAGAGATCCTTCTGGCTCTGCCTCCCGAGTGCTGGAATTAAAGGCGTGGGCCACCACCGCCCGGCTATTTGAGTTTTTGTACAGTTCCTACACTCTTTTTTTTTCTAGGACAGAATTGGGTTCCCTCCCTCCCCTTCTCTCCCTTTTTGTTAATAAATAAATAAATAAATAAATAAATAAATAAATAACAAAGCTATTTCCTGTCTGTTGTTCATATTAGGTAATTTCTATGGTTCTATCTCCAAATTAATTCCTTCCTTCATCCTATCTTCTGTTCCTGGGCTAGAGAGCTGAGGCTTTTGCTGGTGCCTTAGAGAGAACCATTCATGTTTACAGGCTGGCTGCCCCTCCAGTGCCCAGCCTGGGAGCAGATAAAAGAAAAACTGGGGGGACTTGCCACAGTGTCATTTCTCAGACTGAGAGGTCCCCTGGTCACCCTACCTTCTTCTCAGCACCTTCTTGATTCTTCTGTTTGTTTTACATATACTGCCCGAAGTTTTTATTTAAGTAGCGAGAGGTATAGAGAATACATCTATTCTATTTCCTTGGAAGCAGAAGGCCGTTGCTTACTGGGAACCAACAAAATTCAGTGTGTCCGAGCTAGAACTCACTTTTTCTTTTCTGCTTTCCTGCCCCATCAGTTCCTGCTTCTCACAGTTACTTAGGCAAGAAGCATCAGGTTTTGTGGCTTCCCTGTGTCTAGTCCTCCGCTTTGACCCAATCCCTAGCTCAAGCCCCTTTATCAGGCTTCTGACCATTTTAATGATGCTGCACGAATCAACTATGTTCTCACAAATCTTTATCTTTCAGTGAACCTCTCCTAAAAATATATAAATATTTTTAAGGCCTGGGCAGTGGTGGGTCATGCCTTTAAATCCCAGAACTCGGGAGGTGGAGGCAGGCAGATCTCTGAGTTCAAGGCCAGCCTGGTCTACAAAGTGAGTTCCAGGACAGGTATCAAGAACTACACAGAGAAACCCTGTCTTGAAAAACCAACCCCTCCACCCAAAAAAAGAAAGAAAAGAAAAAAGAAAAAACAAGCAAGCAAACAAACCAGAACCCCAAAAAGTAAACACATAAATTTTAAAAATATTTTTAATGTTTTAATTTATGTGGATGTATGTAACTTTGTGTGAGCATATGCCACATGTGTGCAGGTGCCTAAAGAGGCCACCAGAGGACGAGAAGACCTAAAGTTGGAGGTTGTAAACTGCCCAGTGTGTGTGTGTGCTGGAAACTGAACTCGGGTCCCCTGATGGAGCCACAAGTGCTGTTAACCATTGAGCCATCTTTCCAGGTCTCTTAGTTACAGAGTGCCATGGCTGGCCTTGAACTCAGAGATCTGCCTGCCTCCACCTCCCGAGTTCTGGGATTTAAAGGCATTGCTGAAGAATCTCAGCTGCGAGGCTCTTAAACATGCAAGGAATGGCACTCTGCACAGCGGCCATCAGCTAAGCACCCTGTGTGATGTGTGTGAGAGTCGGCTGGCCCTGGCCATCATAACTTCATGTCTCCTTCCCTCTCACTGTACAATGAGGCCGTGTGTCCTTCACGCAGAGAATTTTCCAGCTTAGATGTGGCTTCTTCCTCTGCCACTCAGGGTTGGTCTGTAATCTCATCTATTTTCAAGAAAAGAGTCCCTGCCCACACTTTCTCTCCTGGACCACAGACCTCAGTGAGGACAGATTTCTTGGTTCTTCAGTTTTCCTTTCCTTCTTCCCATATCTCTAATGCCCAAGTCAATCCCACCACAGAAAACCTCTGAGGACAAGATTATGGTTATTGGGGTGGGGGGACTGCACCCTGGTCAGGGCCCCGGGCCTACTGCCACTACTTTTTGCCCATTTTTCCTGCTTGTAGGGAACAGATGGCTTTAGTCTGTTGGAATAATTAGGGGCCCATATGCCCTCCAAAGAAATAATTTGCCCATCTGTAGTGAGGAATGAGAATTATGCAGTATCCAAAGGTCCTGCATGAAAGGAGTTTTGCCTTTGAGTTTGAGTTTGAAGTGTCTTCCACAACTCTTTATCTTTCCAGAGCTTTCTAACTATGAAAACGTTAGGAAGAAACCAAATAACAACATGGGATCCACTAGGGCTCCTGGATTTCTCCACAAACAAACATACACCAGCAACAGCACTCTAGAGATGACTGGAGAAATGGGGTCACGGACTGCGTTTCAGGCGGTCGTCACTATGCTAGCGTTAAGCATCTGGGGATTTACACTGGTATGGTAGTTATGCAGGAGAACGATTCTTGTACTTAGGAGCTCTCTGATGGCACATTTAAGAGTACTATGCCGTCTGTAATGTACTTTCAGATGTTCCAGTAACCACTGGACCATTTCAGAGGGAAGGAGAGAGTGTAATTGTGGCCAAAGTGTTAACAGCTAGCAAATAGTAACAAAAGATATTGTATTCGATATTTTATTAAACTCCTCTCTCTAGTTTCTCACAGTGTCTCGTGTGGAATATTTCTCCATCAATACTGGCTGAACTACAATAATGATTACTAGATTGTCTAAAAATGGGCACTGAATTGCTTAAGATGATCTATTGACTTCCTATCTATTAACTTTTGATTTGGAGTCTGGAGCATCCTTCTATACAATGAGCCCAGTGAACAGCTATCGTGGTCCTGGTGAGCCATATGGCCTGGGTTCAAAATATACTTCACAGAGCTTAATATTTTATAGCAGACACATTGAGACAGAAAAGGAAGGGAGGGTGGGGAGGAACTTGGTGTAGCCCAAGCAAATCAAGTTAATTCTGTGGGGCTGTGGCTACAAGTCACTGGTCCTGGCCTGACACTAAGAAAGATGGAGTCCTCTCCCATCCACCTTCCTGGAAAGATCCTTCTGTGTCCCTGAAATAGCTCAGTTGCAGGTGGCCGATATCTACTCCACCATTCAGCACCAGGGACAAAACTTCTCTGAAGACTGAAGGTACACACTTTCATAAAATTAGGGATTTGTGCTCAGGCAGACTCTTAGAGTTCGTATTTCGTCGTGACCTTATGGGATCCCCAAGTTTGGCCTAAATACAGAAGCCCTCATATCCTATAGCCCTTGAAGTAGAGGATTAGGCCTTTAGAGGAGGGCCTGACCAGTGATATGGGCTGGGTACATGTTGGAGCAGGCATTTGGTGGTCTTCAGATTCTGTTAAGCAGGGGCTTCCTTGAGAGGCAGCACTGGCCACAACAATGAGAAAGGGTGTGTTGAGCCCACCGCTACACCATCCTGAACGCACTTGATCTCATCTGATCTTCAAAACTAAGCTCAGCACACACCCACTCTGTATTAGGGGTGGAGCTGGCACCTCTCATATCCCAAACTCATTCCAGGCTCCAGACTGGAGTGTAGATGTAACGGTCTTATTAAATAAGAAACACAGAGCCAAATGCAGAGTTAAAAGCCCAAGAGGTCAGAGAGCAGTAGCTAAGAGCTGAGACTAAAACCGACTTCTTATCACCCGCTACCGCTGCCATCACCGTCCTTACCCTGAGAAAGAGATCTATTTCCTGTGTGTCTGCTTTTTATTGATTTTCTGTTCTGCCTTCTCATTGGTTGTAAACCCAACCACATGACCTCCTCGTCACTGCCTGTCTATACAGACCTCCAGGTCTCGATGGTTGGTATTGAGATTAAAGGCGCTGGGCGGTGGTGGCGCACGCCTTTAATCCCAGCACTCGGGAGGCAGAGGCAGGTGGATCTTTGTGAGTTCCAGGCCAATCTGGTCTACAGAGCGAGTTCCAGGAAAGGCGCAAAGCTACACAGAGAAACCCTGTCTCAAAAAACCAAAAAAAAAAAAAAAAAAAAAAAAAAAAAGAGAGATTAAAGGCATGGGTCACCATGCTGGCTGTGTCCTTGAACACACAGACTCTGCCTGCCATGTTATTGGATTAAAGGCATGTGCCACTACCGCCCGGCTTCTGCTATGGCTTGCTATTAGCTCTGACCCCCAGGCAATTTTATTTATTAACATACAAATAAAATCACATTTCAGCACAAACAAAATATCACCATACTGGAGTTCCAGACTCAGGCCTAAACATCAGGATGAACTCAGACATATACATCTAGGATGCTAAGTATCCGGTGTAATTTAATCCTGGACACATAGAAGATTGATTGCACCAGCCTGTGAGATCTTGCACTTGAGAACTTGGTGACATTCTAGATTAATCTGAGCAGGAATCTGTACACTGACTACTGTTTTCAGAGTACAAGAACTCCTCTTCATGCCCAGCTCTACCACCTCAGAAGAGAAGCTAATTTCCAGTCAGCAGGTTAACAGGTGATGAAGTCACCCCAGGGGAGGGGTACTTTCATTAGAGCACATGAGAGTCTAGATCAGCAGGGACTTGCTTGTGGAAAGCAAATCCCACCTCCCCTTGGGACCACCTGGCATGGACACAACCATTGCCTGGAGAACGTGCAGCAGAGTCCTCCCACCATGGGCCCGGGAACTCCCTTCCTCCAGGTGGTGGGGAAGCTGCCATCTGTACAGCTTCCTCTGGTGCTGAAGGAGCCAGGCTGGGCTCCACTAGTGGAGCTCAGTTGCCAGAAAGCTGGCAAAGGGAAGGCTGGTGTTTGTTGGGGCTGGAAGCCAACAAGGTCTTCCATCTAGGGCCCCCAGCTCACCCCTCTAGAATCCATGACAAGCTTGGGCTGAACCAGAGGTAACTTGAGGTTAGAAGATAGGCTTCGTGGAGTCTGACTAAGCACAATGAATATGTGCACTAATCTCCCAGGTGACCCTTCAGTGAATGAATGGATGTAGCTTGTGTACTCTGAAGTATTGAACTTGGGTGAGCAGCAAAGACAGAGATGAGATTTGGCTGGGACACCAGGGTCTGACTCTGATTTATCAATATTATCTTTTCCACTAAAGACCCATCTTACTGGCCCAGATGTTACATAACTTTGTGGGGGACAAGGTCTCACTGTTCTGCCCAGGTTGCCCTTACAGTCGTGATCCTCGTGCATTGGTCCCCCAAATGTTGGGATCACATGAGTGAATCACCATGCCCAGGTCAGAGAAGTATCTTTATGCTCAGATCTCTGTGTGATACACAAAGCAGAAGCTTGCCAACACACAGGTTCTATGTAAAGCAAAAATCCTGCAAGCAGGTGACATCTGTTTGTCTACCTCCCCTTGCTGTGTCCTTCAACGGGGGTGCCAGTTTTGAGGACAAACACCAGCTTATGTGGTCATGAACTTAGCTGTATTTCTCCCATGCTCTCTATCTCAACAGCCCAGTTTGAACTCTCTACAGTAATGCCTACAGCTGTGTCTGCTCTGAGACAGTGCCCTGAAGTGGCTCCCTGCGGAGCCCCAGGATGGCACCACCCACTTCCATGCCCCAGCTGGTGGGGATGGGAGGAGGAGAGTAGTACTTTCTGGTCAGTGGTTCCTGCTGTAATCTCCAGACTTCCTAGTGTGCCCTCTTTTCCGGGAACGGTGGCTTTCAGCTCCACAGGATATAGACTGTGGGCTCGTTTGTGCACAAGAAATTTCTCTGCTCTATCAAGAGTAATACTTGGGAGGGCAAGAGGGAGACTGGGACCCAGGGATGGGCAGGAGCCTCGTCCTGGATACTGACGCAACTATGCTCTGGCTGATCCTTCTGGGAGCTTGGCTAACTCTTCAGAGGCACCCCTTCCTGCTCACTGAGGCAGGTAGCCAGGCCTTGTGGCTCCTGCACAGACCTATCAGGGCTTCCTCACTGTGACTGCCCGTACAGTCAGTACCTGGCCAGCCATTAGGTAACTGAGCACCTGGGTTTTGAATTGGGATCTGTAGCCACACTGTAAGGACAGACTATACTATGTCCGGAACGGTCCTACTGTGAGAAGGTGAAAACATCCCCCACTCGTGGCAGACATTCTCTTCTTTTTCTTTCATTGGGGGTGGTGTGAACAGGAGCATATGGGTAGGTACATGTGTGTGAATACACACAGAGGCCAGAGGCCAACCTCAGGGTGTCCATTCCTTGGGTACTGTCCACCTTGTTTCTTTTGAGACAGGATCTCTCCCTGGCTTGGAACTCTGAGTAAGTGAAGCCAGCTAGCCAACCCTATGGATCTGCTTGTCTATGTGTCCCCAGCACTGAGATTACAAGCACTACCATGCCTGGCTTTCAAAAGCAGGAACTGAGGACCAAACTCGGGTGTCCACTCTTGCAGATAATTTACCTGAAGTACCCCACCCCCAGACCTTCTACAGTTTTATGTTCATATTTTTATTTAATGGTGGCAGATCTTTCTTGACCCTTGAGTGTCAAGGTGCCTCTGTACTTGAGTTCAGCAGAGAAAGCTTTCACCCATGATTATCCTTTCTCTTCCTTTTGCAATGGGATCTATTGCATTCTTGTATTCTTACTTTCCCCTGCCCATCTCAGGAGAATATGCCAATCTCCATAGTGAAAATGGTTCCATCAGTGATTTCAAAGTACTAGTGTGATGTCAGTGATGAGACGCATATACGCTCTTTTAAGCAGGTGCCAGCACACCTGCGTGTAGACAGGTGTGAACATCTGCAGGGATTACATGGTGAGCTTGTGTGTAGAAGGTGGCGCTTATACTGGTTACCGGGAAGGGCCTGCCCGCTTCCACCTGTGTGTTTAGGGTCTGGGGTATGGAGTAGCTGCAACTATGTCTCTGACCTGCTTGTCTCAAGTGTTTGCATCCACAGGATGGGTTTCTAGATATGAACCTCATTACTTCTTTCTTTTTTGCTTTGTTTTGTTTTCTGAGGCAGGGTCTCACTATGTTGCTCTGGCTGTCCTGGAACTCATCATGTAGACGAGGCTGGCCTTGAACTCCCAGTGATCCACTTGCTTCTGCCTCCTGAGTGCTGGGATGAAAGGTGTGTGCCACCGTATCAGGCCTCTGAGCCTCATTTCCTGATGTGTTGGCCCTCAGTTCTTCCTCTCTGCCAGGTTCCCTGCAGGCTAATGCAAGGGCTTCAACAGGGGGCTGGTGAAGATGGGACAAAGCTGTCCCAGCGAGATGTCTGCATTGGGGTATGACAGCTGGGCCTGGAAGAGCCTGCGTCCCTGTCTACAGGGATCTCTGAGATGACACTGGAAGATGTGTTTCTTGTCCTCAGGCGAAGCAGAACTTACACCTGGGAGTGCGCCCCCTGGAGGAAGTGCTTTGCCCTTGCACCTTCTTCAGCTTTCATAACTTCCACAGGAAGTGGGGAGTATCCCTTCTTCCCATTTTGATGATAAGGAAACCTGGTTATGGGAGCTGTCAAACTTGCTCACGGTTTGTAGCCAGTATGACCAAACAAGACTCAGACTCAAATCATTGATTCCAGGGGCTGGAGAGATGGCTTAGTGGCTAGAGGTGCTGGCTGCTCTTTCAGGGAACTTGGGTTCAATTCTCTGCAACCACATGGTGGCTCCTACATTTCTAATTCCTGTACCTAGGGGAATCCAATGCCCTCTTCTGGTCTCCACAGGTACCGCACACACACGATGCACAGATGTATATGCAGGCAAAACATACATACAAAATAAAAAATAAAAAGAGAGGTGACTCCACACTTAAAAGCACTTGTTGCTCTTGCAGAGGACGTAGGTTCAGTTCCCAGTACCCACGTGTTTGTTTGTTTGTTTTTTAAAGATTTATTTATTTAAAGATTTATTTATTTATTATGGATACAGTGTTCTGCCTACATGCATGCTTGCAGGTCAGAAGAGGGCACCAGGTCTCATTGTAGATGGCTGTGAGCCACCATGTGGTTGCTGGGAATTGAACTCAGGACCTCTGGAAGAGCAGCCAGTGCTCTTAACCGCTGAGCCATCTCTCCAGCCCCCCACATGTTTGTTCATAGTCATCTATAACTTCAGTTCCAGGGGATCAAAAGTCTTCTTCTGACCTCTGAGGACACCAGCCACACACATGATGCACAGGCATACACACAATCGAAACATAAAAGAAATGCATCTTGTAAAAATAAAGGGAGGGCCTCTCTCCCCACCACTAGTCTATGCTGCACACCTTTTCACTGCTCTGTTGCCTGGTCCTCCACCCATCACAGCGGAAGAATAAGTTGCAGGGATTGTCATTGGCAATGGCTATGGCCTGTGCAAAGCAGACTTTGCTGGCAACAGTCCCCCTCGTGGCCATGTTCCCCTCCATCATCAGACGACCCCTACGCCAGGGATATCATGATGGGCATGGGCCAGAAGGACTCCTGTGTGGGGGACGAGGCCCAGAACAAGAAGGGTATCCTGGCCCTGAAGTACCCTATCAGGCACAACATTGCCACCAACTGGGACGACATGGAGATGATCAGACACTGCACCTTCTACAGAGAACTGTGCATGACCCCTGAGGAGAACCTGGTGCTTCTGACCAAGCCCCTCAAGAAACCCAAGGCTAGCAGAGAGATGATGACCCAAGTAATGTTTGAAGCCTCCCACATCCCTGCCAAGTGTGTGGCCATTCAGGTGGTGCTGTCTCTGTATGCCCCAGAGTTCATCACTAGCACTGTTATGGACTCTGGTAACAGCATCACACATATAATGCCCATTTATAAGGGTACACCCAAGCCGGGCGGTGGTGGCACACGCCTTGAATCCCAGCACTTGGGAGGCAGAGGCAGGTGGATCTCTGTGAGTTCGAGGCCAGCCTCGTCTACAGAGTAAGATCTAGGAAAGGCACAAAGCTACACAGAGAAACCCTGTCTCGAAAAACCAAAAAAAAAAAAAGTACAACCTTACCCAAGCCATCTTGCATCTGGATCTGGCTGCCTGGGACTTGATAGTCTACCTCATGAAGATCCTGACTGAGTGGGGCTACAGCTTCACTACCACAGCTGAGTGGGAGATTGTGTGTAACATTAAGGAGAAACTATATTTTGTTGCCCTAGATTTTGAGCAAGAAATTGCTACTGCTACGTCCTCCTTTTCCTTGGAGGAGAGGTAGGAAATGCCTGACGAGCAGGCAATCACCATTGTCAATGAGCCAATCTGGTGTCGGAGGTGCTCTTCCAGGATAGGGACTCCCATGGCATCTGTGAAACCACCTTTAATACCGTCATAAAGCATGATGCGAACCTTCCCAAGGTGTGACCTGTGTGCCAATGCAGTCCTGTCCGCTGGTACCACCGTGTGCCCAGACATTGGTGAGAGGATGCAGAAGGAGACCACAGCCCTAGCACCCAGCATAGTAAAGATCAAGGTCATGGCTCCCCTCCGAGCCTCAGGCTCTCGGTATGGATTGGCAGCTCTCCTGGCCTCACTGTCCACCTCCCAGCAGATGTGGATCATCAAGCGGGAGTATGACGAGTCGGGCCCCTCCATCGTCTGCCACAAATGCTTGTAGATGGACTGTGCAGGTGCCAGACACCTGCTGCAGGAGCTGATTCTGAAGTATCAGTTTGGCATGCCAAGTGTGCACACCTCAGGCTAGCCTCGTGAAACCGGAACAGGCCACTGAAAAGGAATTTGTCCTTGAAGCTTGTATCTGATACCAGCCCTCAACCAGAGAACTTGCTGCTGGTTTTTGACCTTGTAGTCAAGTTAACTGTTTCCTTGGTGTACATTTAACACCCCGTGTGCACATCTTACCTTGATTTGCTCCTTAGTCCACGTGGCATAATAACTTGGTGGCTGAGGAGAGCTAGCTATGGAAGAGAAGTTCCCAGCCTGGTGGATCTGTGTGAGCACCCTGTAGTGATCTGTGGAGGGTATTAACCAACAGCTGACTGTCCCAGGATTTCTGGCAAGAGCTTCTGAACCAGTTACCACTTCCCTCTTGCTGTGTAACAGGGAAGGAAAGCCCAAGCCTTAGGACCCAGTTTCCGTTCTGGTGTTTGCCCGCTTGACCGCTGTGGGTTGTTACTTGAATTGTGAACATTTGCATGGACACCTGTGAATTTATTCATCTTTTTTTTTTAAAAGATTTGTTTTATTTATTATGCATACATGTTTCGTCTGCATGTATGCCTGCATGCCAGAAGAGGGCGCCAGATCTCATTATAGATGGTTGTGAGCCACCATGTGGTTGCTGGGAATTGAACTCAGGACCTCTGGAAGAGCAGCCAGTGAGTGCTCTTAACCTCTGAGCCATCTCTCCAGCCCTTTATTCATCCTTTTAATTCATGTAAGGTTTTTTTTTTTTGTATTCAATTATTTAAGAAGTGAACAATTTTGGTTTTCTATGGTCCAGTGAGAATATTAAGCTCCAGCAACATGTCACAGTGTAAAGAAAAATAAAATGGCTGCAGTAGCCGGCAAAATAGAATAAAATAAAAAATGAAGGGAAAAGCAGTTAAAAACTTGTTGATTCTAAAACTGAGTTCCACTATATTCCCACTGGGAACAGGGCTGACCTTACCTGAAAGAGGGAAGAAAGGGGTGCTCCGTGTTCCCCTTTCACTCTCATGTGTGTGCAGATGCCTTGTGCATCCTGCTCCAACCTTCCGTCTGTCCTTGGTGCAGAAAGACATGTGTCTGAACATCAGAGAAAGGATAGAACCCCACACACCTCACTTGGTGTGTGTGCTGCACCTCCTGTACATCTTTGTTGTACACATCCCGTTAGTTACACACCAGGATCTCCCTCCAACCCCAGTGTGTCTCTCCTCACACTCTGATACACTTGCACTCGCATCTGGAGGCTTTGTGACTGCACACATCTCCCAAAGCCAGTGCTACACACTGCCCTGTGTGCTTGCAGAGCGTTACTCAGACACACACACACACACACACACACACACACACACACACACACACACACGGGTGTTCTTCCTACGTGCAGCCCACATGCATGTGCATACACACAGACACAGATGCTAGTTGAGGCTCACTGGGCATTCAACATATGCTGCCTTGCACACGGGCGGGCACACAATGTATGCTGGAATTCTCTGGTGCTGGAAGGATGTTGCTCTTGCTGTAGACCCCAGGCGGCACATGCTGCCCTGCACAGTAAAGTCTGAACCCTTTTTCCTGAGTCCACTTAGCAGGCCAGACCTTCTACTGGCCCGTCCTTTTTTCATAAGCTTTGGAATCGGGATGGTCATCCCACCCCACCTCACAGGCTGCAAGGACCAAGACACACTCAAGCAGGGCGTGTGAAGGAGGAAAAGTGATGTGACAGATTTGTGCTCCTGAGACTATCATCTCCTCAAGGCAGTTCCATGAAGACTTCCCAGCTCAGGACTGGTGGACACCAACTCACAGTCTCTCTGGAAGTGTTGTGTTATGACAGTGTCCATGACTGCATCCTCAGGACTTCCCCAGAGAACACTAGTGGAGCATCATCATCAACATATCATTACATGGGACTCTAAGGGGCTGTATAATCCTCAGCGTGGGACGTGACAGGGTGAGGAAATGAAACATTGCCCTGCCACCTCAGGTCCCAATGACCCTTCCTCTGCTCCTGGGCAAAGGTGCATGGAAAACCCTGGACTCCTCTTCCCTGATCATCCGTTCATGTCTACTGATCTGGTAACCAGCCATGCAACACACTCATGGGCCTGTTCCTGGCTGGAGACAGAGTCTGGCCACCCGGGCTTCAGAGCACTCAGCTCTGCCCCCTCCACACTGGACATCCTGCCCCCCCTCACCCCCCACCAGGCTGGCTGCTGGTACAGGAGGAGCTGGAGGAAGCATTAGTAGTTTTTTTCTGCCTCAGTGGAAGAGTCAGCCACTGAAGGTCCTAGAGCCTATAATCCTGGTACCTGAGAGGCTGAGGCAGGGGAATTGCCATCATTCAAAGCTAGCTTGGGCTACACAGTGAGACTCAGGCCAGCCTGAGGTATAATGTGAGACTTTGTCTCAAACATACATACATACATACATACATACATAAATAAATAAATAAATAAACAAATAAACAAAGCAAGCAAGCTCCTGGGTGTTACAGCCTAGAAGAGGGAAGTGGGTACACAGAGGAACATGGGTAAACTGGCCTATGTGATAAGAAGACTGAGGCTTCTTCCTTCTGAAATCTGAACCTTGCAGGAATGAGAAGGAGGAAAAGGGGGTGGAATAGAATGCAGTGTGGGGCGCCGGGCGGTGGTGGCGCACGCCTTTAATCCCAGCACTTGGGAGGCAGAGCCAGGCGGATCTCTGTGAGTTCGAGGCCAGCCTGGGCTACCAAGTGAGTCCCAGGAAAGGCGCAAAGCTACACAGAGAAACCCTGTCTCGAAAAACCAAAAAAAAAAAAAAAAAAAAAAAAAAAAAAAAAGAATGCAGTGTGGGGCAACAGTCCTTCAGTGGGGGAGATTATACCATCCAAGGGGGCACTCGGCAGTGTCAGAGGGCTGTCACAGCTGGGCAGGGAGTGGCATAGGGTGTATGTACTACTGGTACCTAGTAGGTAGAGGCCAGGGATGCTGCCCTCCTCCGCACGTGCGTGTGTGCGTGCGTGCGTGCGTGCGTGCGTGCGTGTGTTAGAAGTGTTAAATCTTTTACCAGTCACCTGACAGCCCCCCACAAATGAAAAGCCACCTGACCCCAAGTGTCGCTATCTCAGAGACTGCGAAAGAACACAGGACAGACGACTGAGCAGAACTTGCACTGACAGCTGCCCACAGTGACAGCAGAGCATGTCTCCAAGAGTGGAAAGGAGAGCAAGATTCAGAGCTGAGGGATGGAGGGCTTCTTGTCCCGCCAAGATGACAGACTACCCTGGCTAGTGTGGAGTGTGGACTTCCTGCCTTTCCAGAGGATGGGGAGGAAGGGCCACGGTGTGCTAAGGGTGCATGGGTTGAACTTTGCTGCGAAGCTTTGCCAGGTGCCTCTTGGGCTATTCCAGTTTGGGGCAACTTGTTCTCCATCCCTCTCTTCTCACTCTGTGCCCAGCAAGGCAGAGGCAGTGTCCTGCCTTTCCTGCACCTCCATTATTGTAGCCTGCTGGCAGTGCTCTGTTCTCAAATGGCTGGTTTATTTGTCACCCCCTTACCCTCCCCCCTCCGCAGCACTCAGCTTCTTTTCCTGAGCACCCCAAATGTGCGCGGCCCTTTTAGGGACAGAACAGACAAAGGTGTGTGTTGTCAGCCCCTCGGCTGTTACGCAGAGGCTGCGTCATCTTTCTGTGGCTCCTCCCACTCTTCAGGCTTCTCCCACTTCTCAGGCTCCTCCCACTTCTCAGGCTCCTCCCACTTCTCACCGTTCATAATCATGAAATTAAAGTTCTTCTGAGCAATAAAGGGAGGAGCAGGGTCTCTCTGCTGTTGCTATGGTTGCCACAAGGATGCAGGTTTGAGCTGCAACAATCATCTTTCCCACAGGTGGAGTAATCCTCTCCGGGAGAAAGGCCACATCCCAAGGGAAGCAGAACTGAGTGTTGGAATCAAGACGGCACCTTGTGGACATCCTTTCAGCCCTCGAATCTAGCTTGTGGATTCCCAGTGTTGTTTTATTTTATTGTATGTTCATTGGTGTTTTGCCTACATGTAATATCTGTGTGAGGGTGCTGGATTCCCTGGAACTGGAGTTACAGACAGGTGTGAGCTGCCATGTGGGTGCTGGGAATTGAACCCAGGTCCTCTGGAAGAGCAACCAGTGCTCCAGCCCCTCCCATTGTTGTGAAATTAGGGTTCAGCCACTGATGAGTACAAATCTCTTGGTTAATACTGTGGTGCCCTCTGGGGCCAGGAGCTGGTCTGTTCCTCTCCTTCATCCTCTCTCCAAAAAAGGCTGCCCTTTTACAACACAGGTGTTAGGTCAACATTTCCTGTCAAGGTCAACAGGACAGATTCCTTCAGGCCAAGAGGCTCTCACCACAGAATAAAGCTACATGCTTTTGGTGAAGAGGAGGCCAGAGGAGGCCGAGATAAGGGAGTGACCAACCCTGGGGTCAGAGACAGTTAGTGACATCAGGAGGACACTTGTCCAGCTGTCTCAGAGGGCCTACTCTGCTGCGGGGCTTGATCTATGTGGCCTTTTCATGTGTTTCTGCATATGACTCCCTGTGTGTGGGAGGCTCAAATGAGGTCAGCTCATTTGAATGACAGGGTCTGTGTGAGCATGAGATCGCTTTGGCTTCCCCTGGGTTTGGGTTCAGAGGGAGAAGAGGCCAGGGTGGAAGGTGAACAGAAGGATAGAAGAGGAGGGAAGGGCAGAGGCTGGAGATCACTTCTCACACACTCTAAGGTGGGTGGAGGGTCAGGGACTTTTTTGCTGAAGGCTGAAAAAGTCACAGTACTGACTACCCCTGTGAAGCAGTAGTTAGTGGCCTGCCCAGTGCACGCTGTTCTAACAGGTGGGGGCTGGGAGGGTGGTTCTCATGCCCACTTCACAGAGAAGAGGTCAGGGAAAGTGCTCAGACTTAGCTGGAGAGCCGGTGCAGCTGGGATTTCAACTCAAGTTTGAGACTGTCTCATATTGCCCAGGTTGGCTTTGCACTAACGGCTTCTTGATCTTCCACCTCTAAGTGCTGGGATTACAATGTTTCTATCCTTTTAGGAATTAGAAAAAGTGAAGTCACGGCTAGAGATGTGAAGGAAGTCTGGACATGTACCCGGGCTGTGCAGGAGGAGCTGCCGTGAGGCTCGGTCTGTCTGTTCCCTGGGCTGCTGTGCAGCCGGGCTTCTTGGAACCCACGGTCTCTCCCCAGGACCAGGTTCTAGTAGCCCTCTCTAGAGACGCAAAGCCTCCTCGCGTTTAAAACACAGAGCTTAGCAAGATTTACTGGGAAAGGCTGCCACCTGGTGGCCAATGGGCAAACTTTACACTTCGGGGAGGAGACCAAGCTTGGGGAAAGCGGGACTTTGGAGAATAAAATAGGTGTAGACCGCGGGGGTGGGGGTGGAGTGGGCGGGGTGGGAGGCTTTATCAAGCCTTGCTTTTGGAGAGCGCTCCTACAGAGTGCCAGCGGGGTGCGGGCGGGACGGGACAGGGGTGCCTTAGCTGTTTCAGGACTCTATGCGGCCTGGGTGCGCGCAGCAGAGCAGAACTGCCCTTATAAATAGCTGCTCCTCCCTCTGTCCCCCCCGTAGTGCAGTGTCTTTTTCCCTTGTGGCTGGAGGAGGTGAAGGACCTGGAGCAAGGCCTTGGCTGGATTCCTGCTTTAGTTCAGACCAATTCAGACACTGTCACCAACTTCAAGAAGTTACAGACTCTTCCCTCCTTGACCAGGCTGGGGGCCCCAGGAGGCCCTCCCTCTCCAGCCCTTTCTGCCCTCTCCTCCCTCTCTTCTGACAGTATCCCCCCCCCCGCTCTTATTTCTACGTGTTTGTAAGAACCCCACACATGTACACCTCACAACCGGACGGAGATGGCTCAGCTCCTGCCTTAAGTTGCTTCCGGAAGCCGCCCAAGGGCCTCCACGCCTGGCTCCTAATTTAGCTCACATTCTAGGAGAGATCCTGATTGAGTGGGCTTGCTGCTTCTGCCGAGAAGGCTCCCAGGTGACTCCTCCGTCCCTCCCTTGTTCCTCGTTCCTCGGTGCTGGGGTGAAACCCAGGGCTTTTGTGCTTGCCAGGCAAGTCACCATCCCCGAGTTACATCTCCCTCACTCCCCAGGTGATGTCATAGGCGGCCCCACGGCTCCTTCTTACCTTCTGACGGTGTATGGACTCCGCCTCGTTTTATCACCAGCTCATACCCTGGCCTATGGCCCGCTGGTGTCCAGGTCAGATGTTCATGGGGACAATAGGGTCTCCTCCCTGCTTTCTGCTCTAGTTTACCAACTTCTCCACCAGCTCCGACCTCACTGTGCCCTGCGACAGTTTTGTGAGTCTCACACCTGATGGAGAGGTTTCTGAGCAGGTTTTATTCATCTTTGCGTCACCCGCTTTTGACAGTGCCGGGGACGAAATATGCCTGGTGACTAGGATTGCCGATAAATGGATAAATGCCCGAATGGATGTCTCCCACTCAGACATCCAGATTTCATGTTGCCGAAACCCTCGACCTTCTAAATGTCACTCTTTCTGACAATCCCTTAAGGCCAGGAACAAGGGTCAGATGCTGAAAGCACTTGCTGGAGCTCCCTGGACCTGGGAGGGTGGGTGGGGAAGTACTCTTGACAAGGGGAAGACCCAATCTCATCCTGCCTAGCTGCCTGATGAGAAACCCCCAATAATGACACTTTTTTTTTTCCGAGACAGGGTTTCTCTGTGTAGCTTTGTGCCTGTCCTGGATCTCACTCTGTAGACCAAGCTGGCCTCAAACTCACAGAAATCTGCCTGCCTCTGCCTCCCGAGTGCTGGGATTAAAGGCGAGTGCCACCACCACCCGGCTCTCTTTTTTTTTTTAAACAGACATAGTCTCAACCATGTAGCCCTGGCTGGTCTGGAACTTGCTATATAGACCAGGCTGGGCTTGAACTCAAAGAGATTTGTCTGCCTCTGCTTCTGGAATACTGAGATTAAAGGTGTGCACTACTACCCCTGGCCACTTTCCCCAGATTTTGTTTCTTTTTGCAATGCTGGGGATGGAGCCCAGGCCCTGGCACAGGCTAGGCAGGTGCTCGACCACTGAGCCACCTCTCCAAACCCATTCCCACACTTAGTGGGAACTGGTTCCCAGGGATGCTGTTAGAGTGCGCATTCTTAAAAAAAAAAAAAAAAAAACCACTGGGCTGTCCAGCCTTTCCAGAACTCTCCATCAGCCACTGTCCCAGCTTCAGGGGAGGTAAGGGATTTTCCAGCCAAAGCAGTTTTCCTCCTCCTATTGCTGTGTCTCTGTGGTGTACAATGTGGGGTTAGATTGGCTGGGACATAACAGGAAACTAAGGGGCATTTCAGAGATGGTGGACCCCAAAGAGGAGATGTTTTCCTCTGTGTGAAATTCTTCCATCATGAGGTTTCCAGAAGTACCCAAGAGGCTGCAGGTGCATAGAAGTTTTGGACTGAATGAGTGCCCTCTGGCCCCTAGCTTGGGGCCAGCTCCCTGAACTGCTTTCTCAGGTACATCTACCTGGTGAGACATCAACCTATCTCATCCCGTTGAAGGTTCCACCACCAGCATCTGAGGCTGTTCTGTGATCATGTCTCCAGGTTCCAAAGCCCACAGAGAGCTGTCTCTGTCTGCCTTCTTCTGAGGATGACAGCCCCACCCCCGTGCATCTGTGGAATCAGGCCGCTTGCACAGCTCCTGGGACCAAGTTCCTTTTCAGGCTCGCCTTATTAACCACAGCTTGTTCTGCTGGTGGCTCCTGAGGCCTGGTGTAAGTCAGGCTAACCCTGCTTCCCTTTGTTTCTGCTTGTGGAGGCCACTTGAAAACTGACTGGAAGACCAGGAAGGCAGAGGTCTGCAGATCTCAGGAGGGTCTCAGGGAGACAGGCCCATTAGCCGGATTTCCAAGAGAAGATACGGACACAGGATCTTTGAGTCTGATTTCTCCACAAACCAGATGGGCGCTGTCCATTAGCATTCCCCACCTGCAAAGTGAATGACGCGGGAGAGCAGTCTTGAATGCCACCTGCTCAGTTTACCTCCAGACTCTCCTCGGAAGTGGTGTGTCACTGTTGACTTAGGTTGGTGGTCCCCTCAGCCTTCTCCTCGTCTTCACTTGTGAGACTCCGTCAGCTGCCTCTCCCTGTTCTGCACACCACATCCACAGCATTTGCTTATGCCACTGAAATCAATGTCATCCTCTTGCCACAGATGTCCGAAAGGATCCAGGCTTTGATGGGTGTGTCTTCTGACCCCAACCAGCTTTCCTGTGTTCCGGCCTCGCCAGCCACCTGGCCTGTCCTTGCCCTCTCTGCCGCAGTTCCTCTTCGTTCTCTGGTCTCTGCCTTGGGAGCGGGTTCCCTCCGTTCGTTCACCTGGCTAACTCCTCCGTTCACCTGGCTGACTCCTCCGTTCACCTGGCTGACTCCTCCGTTCACCCGGCTGACTCCTCCGTTCACCCGGCTGACTCCTCCGTTCACCCGGCTGACTCCTCCGTTCACCCGGCTGACTCCTCCGTTCACCTGGCTGACTCCTCCGTTCACCTGGCCGACTCCTCCTGAACCTTCGGCTCCCTGCTGCTGTTTCACAGTCCTTTTTCTCGGCCCTGAAACACTGTTGCCATGTGCATTTCCAGAGTCATTCTTGGTCTCCTGTCTCCCCCGTTCTCTGCCTGGAAGTTTTATGATGTGCAGGCTCCTGTTTGCATCTACTTCTCTCCTGTGCCCCAGAGCCTGGCCTCCGGGATGAGTTCTCAGTAAGATGCTGTTCAGTGAGTGACAGGTGAGGATGCAATGGAAATACTGCCTTGCCGAGACCTCAGGATTGAGAACAGCAACTCGGAAAGCACAGGTTCACATTGGCTGGTGATGCTATTTTGGCTGTAGAAGCGGTATAGAGTGAAAATAAATTAAATCCCAGACAGGCTCTTATCATTTGATTTGCCCAAAGCTTGAGGATAAGTTGATCTGGCTGGGAAGAGGAGTATGTGAACACACAGTGTGCAAGCTTCCAAAAGGGGATGAGTGTGGCCACCCTGGATTTTCCACTATGGACTTTCATAACTAGAAAGTGGTGACAGGAGCTGGGTGGTGGTGGCCCACGCTTTTAGTCCCATTACTCTGGAGACGGAGGTAGGTAGATTTCTGTGAGTTCGAGGCCAGCCTAGTCTACAGCCTAGTCTGTGAGTTCCAGGACAGTCAGGGTTTTTGCACAGAGAAACCCTGTCTCAAAAGAAAGAAAGAAAGAAAGAGAGAAAGAAAGAAAGAAAGAAAGAAGGAAGGAAGAAAGAAAGAAAGAAAGAAAAAAAAAGAGAAAGAAAGAAACAAGCAAGCCAAGTGGTGAAAGAGAGAGGTCCCAGTGTCTCAGGAGGGCTGGAAGCATCTATCCATGTGCAGGCAGGTCTGAGGGGCCTCACAGCCCCACACACCAAGGCCAGATTCTCCTGCAGGGGGCAAAGTCTCGGAGCCACTAGAGTATTTTGGGGGTGCACACTAAGAAGCTCCAGAGCTGGGTGTGGGGGTACATGTCTGTCATCCCAGCACTTGTGTGGTGGAGGCAGGAGGATCAGATGTTCAGAGTCAGCTTTGACTGCACAGCCAATTGTGGCAAGCTTGGACTATGTGGGACCCTCTCTCAGTGCCCCTACCCCTCACCATAAAACACAATACAAACAAAACCCTAAACCACAATAAAATAAAAGCCTTTTTCATGCGGTCCAAGTACAGGCAGATCATCCCTAAGCCGAAACTTCAAATCTAAAGTTTTTGAATGCAGATACAAGGCCACAACTAGAAAATTTCAAACTATGAAGCTCTGTCATACGCACCGAATTATTAAAAAGCACTGTATCGCCAGATGTGGTGGCACATTCCTTTAATCCCAGCACTTGGGAGAAAAGGCAGGCAGACCTTTGCAAATTCCAGCTTGGTCTCCATAGTGAGTTCCTCAGGACAACCTGGACTACATAGAGAGACCCAGTCCCCCCCCCCCACCACGCCCCCCCTCCCCGCAAAACAAAACAAAAACCCAAGACTACTGGTCGGTGGTGGTGCACGCCTTTAATCCCAGCACTCAGGAGGCAGAGCCAGGAGGATCTTTGTGAGTTTGAGGCCAGCCTGGTCTACAGAGCAAGATCCAGAAAAGGCACCAAAACTATACAGAGAAACCCTGTCTCGAAAAAACCAAAACCCAAAACCAAAACAAAAACAAAAAAACCAAGAGACTTAACACTGTATAATGACCTTCAGGCTCTAAGTATAATGTATATGAACCATAATCGAATTTCATGCTTGGATCTCTTAGTACGTATGTGGTCTTGTTCTAAGATCTGAAAAAGAAAGAAAGAAAAGAAAATCCAAACCCCTAGCTTTCCTGGTTCCAAGCTTTCGGGATAAGGGCTCCTGGACCCCAGACCAGCTTAGGCTCTGAGCATCTATCCCAGCTGCTCGTGTTCCAACCTCTACTGTAGTATAAAGCATTTCCACAGAAGACCAGTGTCCACAGGAGTTTTAGAGACTTTATTTATGTATAAACAATTTAAACACTTTGCCATAAATTATCTTTGCCTGTCCCTAGTCTTTGCTTAGCAGCAAATTAAAATTAATATAAAAACTCGATGAACAATTCATACATGTATATTACAAAAAAGTTCCTGTACCAAAGTTCTTATTAGACTTTTTTTTGTTTTTTTTTTTAACTTTTTAAAATTTTTTTTGTTTTTATTTATTTTTTATTTTCTCTCCTCGCGGTGACTGTCATGTGATTGTCTCAGTTTCTGGACCAAACAAACACACTAATAATTTTAAGTCTTGAAACAGTGATTGTGCCTTGCGGCATATGTATGTACAGGGCGATCGGAAGTGGTACCGTTAGCAACAGAGTCACAAATGTCGAACCTCTACCGCAACTGATACCCACAAACTACGGAATCTAAACAGACTACACCCTGTAACTGCGTATTACTGTCCACAATGGAATCTCCAAAGACAAAAAGAGTATGAGATTTATGTGTAGTGAGTATAGCCACCATTTTGAATTAAATTTTACACTCTGCGCTCAAATAAATTAGCTCAGGCCTGACTAAGTGGAGACCTGAGAGTTAAGTGCCAGACGGTATTGTTTCGCTTTGACTGCTGATATTAATTTCTTTCCTTTTCTTTTTTTTTTTCTTGTGTTTTTTCTTTTTCTTTAAAAAGTATTTCCAGTGCTCACTCCTCCACTTTTGTGCCCCCCCTCCCCAGGCGCTACACACAAATCACCCCCAAAGTCGTGTTTTTAAATGCACCTGTATTTGCTTAAACGAAAACGTCGGAAGTGTTTGTCCAACAGTCTGAGTGGTTGGTCCTCAGCTGGTCTGGTGACGCCGGCCCTTGTGAATGTCTCTGTGTTGCTCACGTGTGAATGAGTGAGGTATTAGGATATGAGGCCTTCTCGTCTTCATTTCTTCGTTTGTACGGTCGGTGGTGTGTTTGTCTTTTTGTTTGTTTGTTTGTTTGTCTGTCTTCTGCTCCTTTCCTTTTGGCTATTCTACGTCTCTTTTCTGCGTTAGACCCGGAACAAGTGGGTCATATTTTAGGGGAACTTGAAACATTTTGTGTGTTTGTTCATTCATTCATTCATCCGTTTCTTTTTGTTTTCCTCAGAATTTGTGGCCGAGCTCTAGTCTACTTCAGGAAGAGGGACGTTGCGCTTGGACAGTAGCATTTGAACTCAAAAAATGTGAGCTTTCTTGCCACTGGGGATCCTAAAGCAGCCTGGCCTCAGTGCCCCTGTTAGGTCTTCGTCTCCTTAGGAGAGGAGGTCACAGTTGCTCCTGCTGAGCCACCCAGAGAAGAGGTGGCAGCAGATAATTTTGTTACCTCTTTCCCATCTCGTTCTGTCTTAAGAACTGGATGTTGCTGCTACTGTCTGCCAGCTCTGGGTACTGTTCCACGGGAAGCACGTAATAGCCCTCATAACCTTGTACCCGTCCCGTGCTTAGGAGTTGCTGCTTCTCGCCCTCCGTCCACAGGCGGCTGCCCTCTCTGCCGTCCCTGGCTTTCTGCTGCTCCTTGGCCCAGGCAGTGCCCAGGGCCCTCTGTCTTGCTTGGTCCAGGACTCGGGCCTTCTCTTCGTCCAGTGTGTCAGGGGTGAGGCCGTAGCGGATGCTGAGCAGCAGGGTGGAGTACTGGAACTCAATGTTGGTGAACCTTCGAGTCCTGCCATTCACCAGCAGCGTGGGCTGTGACACGGTCACATTCACCCCGCTCTCCAGCACCTTGCGCCCAATGGTGGTGCCCAGCGTGACCAGGTCACCATCCGCTGCCCCGATCTTCACAAAGTAGTGGGTGTCCTTGCCCTCGATGCTGTAGTGCATCTTATCCAAGTAGTAGGCGTTGTTCAACACAGACGCCACCTTGCGGCTGTCCTCACTGGCGATGCTGGACACACCTGTGGTCACCCGCCCTTCTTTGATGGCGAACATGATGCCTTTGCCGATGATGGGCGTGGTGGTAGCAAACCAGTGACCTGCTTTCTCTCGGATGCTGGCGTGGAGCTTTTTGGTGATGACCTGTCCTTCCAGAGCCAGGAAGGCCTGGTTATGCCTCTCTGTGGTCTGCTGGACACCTGTAATGAGCTGTGGGCACAAGACAAAAGGGACGGGTCAGAAGATTGCCTAGGCAGCGTGTGAAGCCAGAGCTGGAGAGACAGGTGCTGCGCACTTCTCTGCCAGGATCGATATGCTGCACCAATACATCCATACGGATACATCCCTATCTTCTGTGACTAGGGCAGACTGGCTCGTTCCCTGTGCCCTAATGGGGTGCTCTGCCCATCTTGTCACCATGCCACTCAATGAAATATGGTGAAGGGGGTTCTCCCCCTTGCCCAAGTCTGTACCCGGGCTGTGCACCCCAACTGTGGGAGCCAAGAGGTATTTTGTACTTGTGGTGCAGCAGCTGCCTGGCATGCTTCAGACCCGGAGATGTCCTGATGTGGGCACCAGGCATCTGAGCAGCTGGCAGCCATATTGCTGCAACCTGCCTGGCTCCAAAACCAATGGCTTGGATAGTCACCGCCTTTACTAACAGGGCAGCCACAGATGGATGCCTGGGACTGACTGCCCTGTTAGTAAAGCAGCTTTCGGGCCACCAAACTGAGGCTGTGTTCTAGCCAGGTACTCACTCTAGGTGATTTGTGTGCATATTCATATTTGAGAGCTCGAGGCTAAGAGATCCTGGCTGTGAGGGCCAGCGGGGAATCCCCCCTCCTCCCTACTTGGAGTCCATCGCTTTGGATCTCAGCCCTGGTTCTGCAGAGGAACGAAATCACCATTATCTCCTTGGCCTTGAGTTCTCCACTCACAAATGACAACTTGTCTCAATTGGTGGTTGGGGGACAGGCTGGAATAATGGGAGAGGCTGTGTTTGGGAGGTAACAGCACTCAGATAAATGAGAGAAATGATGGTTATTTATCCACTGAGTGGTCCCTGAGGGGCAGGATGGAGAGAATGCCGCTCTCAATTACCCAGCAGCTCCTCCTTGCCTCTCTACAGTCACACAATCTGGATGACTATTCAGAGCAGCTGAGACCTTCCAGACTTGCACAGAGCAGAGCCCCAGTCCCGTATCGGGGGAGGGGGAGCGGGGGGGGGGTCAGCTCAACGCAGTTCCCGCACTGCCCATCTGCTTGTGGCTGAGGTCTCAGCTGCACCCAAATTGAAACTGACCACCCTTCGGTCATCAAAGAAAGACGCAGGCACAAATTATGTTCTAAAAACTCAATCTGTATGCATTTGGGCCATAACGTGCAGAGGTTTTATGTAGGGCATAAAAATGTTCCTTAATGGGACAGAAACTGCAAACCACAGTTTTATTACATTCCATAAAAGCTGAAAGGGTTATGATCTTACAGCAGTTCAGATGGCGGGGTGCCACCGGATTTCTCTGGGCTATTGTTAATCAAGAAGTGACCGGAGGGGAGATACTGAATAGATAATGATACCACAATTAAGGTAATCATTGAGGTTGGGAAGAAATATGGGCCACACTAGAAAGGATGACAGAGCATTCTCTTGGCCTGGGAAGTCTCTGTTCCTGCACAGCTTTTATACCCAGCCTCAGTGTTCCTTTCCCCACGGGCCCCCATCTCCCGTCCGTGTGGCACTGTCTATGAAAGGGGATGAGAATGGTTGTTTGGATTCTCGTCACGAGCCTTCCCCTGACCCCTCCGCTTACCTGTCCGTTCTCACTTGCTTGACTCTCTGACAGTTCATAGGGGGGAGGCACAAAATACATTTTGGCTCTTGGGAATCCAGGAATGATGTTGCTGAGCTGAAATCCAAACATCACAAGCCAGCTTTTCACATCTAGGGCAGAAGCAAAAACAAAGACTTCTGAAATCACAGGAATGGGAGGGAGGCTGCAGTGGATCTTGCGAAAAGAACGAAATTAATTGGGTGGCTGGGTGTGAGATCTAAAAGGTGAGAGTAGCGTTAACCTGGTGACTGGCTTTGGGAACAGGAACCAGAAATTCTTTAGGAAATATTTTATTTAGTTTTGTCCTATGTGTATTAGTGTTTTGCTTATGCATGCCCACAGAGGCCAGAGGAGGGTACCAGATCCTCTGGAACTGGAGTTTTAGATGGTTATGAGCCTCCACATGAGTGCTGGGGGACCAAACCTAGGTCATCCGCAAGTGCAGCATCTCTCCTGCCCAGCCCAGCGATTCCTTTTATGTGTCCAAGGAAGATGTCCTGCCCATTGTGGCCATTGATAACTACCATGTTTTGATTACAAAGGACAGTTGTAGAATGGACAGATCTGACTTCCAGTCCCCTTGCTGTGTGACCTTGGCTAGGTTTCTGTGTCTCTGTTAACCTCAGGTCCTTCAACTTTGAATTAAGACAATAATTGTTCCTACCTCATTGGGTTGATGTAAGGACCAGAGGAGAAAACATATGTAAAGTTAATATGAGTTTCATTTGAAGTAGTTCATATGAACTATTGTTTTTAAAGACTTATTTATTTATGTACTTTATGTTTATGGGTGCTTTATCGGCATGTACATACATACACCAGAAGAGGGAATCGGATCCCAAGGGACTACAGTTACAGGTGATTGTGAGCCACCATGTGGTTGCTGGGAATTGAACTCAGGACCTCTGGAAGAGCAGCCAGTGCTCTTAACTGCTGAGCCATCTCTTCAGCCCCTCATACAAAATATTACAGGCCAGGAGGTGTGTCTGAAGCTGTAGGCAATGACCAACCAGGGAGATTAGTACTGACTGTTGTAATGGTGTAGGACGTTTGGGTTGGGGCTCTGCACTGTCTGGTTTACCAGGGAATGTCTTCTGAGCCACACATGATAAACAGACTTTTAGTTCTTGAGCCCATTTCTCTAGACTTGTCCTTCAAAGAGTGCTCAAGAGACATGCACTATTACAGGTGAACATCCCAGCCATTGCATTTGGACTTACATCATGTGTCCCACAGATCTTGTGGATGGTCTCAGTTTTCTGAGTAAGACAACGTCCCCTCAGGCCTCCTGACCTCCTTCCACCGTGATCCAGGGAGCCCTGTACTCGTCCCTCACTGCATTTCCATGTTCACCAGAACCATCAGGCTGGAGTCGAGAAGGACGGAGCTCCTTGTGCTCCTCATTTCTGTTCACAAAGGCACCCTGAGATTGGGCCTCACATCCTGGGCTTGCCTCTTTCCTGCTCCTTTCTACCTCTCCTAAGGTCTGAAATATTCCACTGGACCCCCGGAGTTCCAATCTGCCTTTAGTAAAGCTTGCTCTGTCTTCAGATTTTAATATCCCTTTTCCCTTCTTGCTATAATTTAAACTATCTCTTTCCATAGAGCACTGGTCTCCCTGCCCTTGCCTACAGCCTCTGGACCATGGCTGGTCTTGGGCTTCTCACTTGAATTCTGTGAACTGTACTGCCTCCGTTTCTGACTCTGAATTAATTCTTAGTGATTTCATTAGACAAGCAGTTGCTCCTTCTAACACCTTGATCCCTTAGTTCCCCGACCTCCTCTCACATCTCAACTCTGGACCTTGTCCCTGATAATTCTGGTGCTCCTGTATGTCAGTTTCATACACACAACCTCTGGTACAGCCTCAGCTCCTTATTATTCAACACCAAGGGCCTTCTAGCCATCCATCCCGAACTCCCTTTCTCTGTCTCTCAACTTCCTGCTCCTTTCTCTCTCCTAATCTGGCACCTATTACCTAACCAACCTCTGGACTCACTCCTTGGGGTGTATCTGAAGGTCTGCTGTCTGCTCTCACTTCATCCTGCTTGCTTGGTGAAATCACAGTACTAATTAAATCCAAGCTGCCATCTATTCCAATTTGCATCTGTGCAGTTGAATGATGTTGGAGAAAACATCATCACCATACTATCAGGTGTCTCTGGAAATCCCTGACCATGAATGTCCAGGGTACTTTCCAGCTGCCTGCAACCCCCTGCTTTCCTTTACTCCTTTTAGCTGTTCACTCACTCTTCTGCATCATCCCTGTACCTATCTTATCTCATTTCACCCACCCACCCACCCATCCATTCATCCATCCATCCATCCATCCATCCATCCACCCATCCAACCAACCATCCATTCATCCATCTATCATCTACTATCATCCATCTCTCTCTCTCTCTCTCTCTCTCTCTCTCTCTCTCTCTCTCTCTCAATCATCTATCTATCTATCTATCTATCTATCTATCTATCTATCATCTACTATCATCCATCCATCCATTCATCCACCCACCCATCCATCCATCCATATATCCATCTATCATCTACTATCATCCATCCATCCATCTATCATCTACTATCATCCATCCATCCATCCATCCATCCATCTATCATCTATCATCCATCCACCCATTCATCCATCCATCCATCCATCCATCCACTCATCCATCCATCCATTCATCCATCTATCTATCATCTACTATCATCCATCCATCCATCCATCCATCCATCCATCCATCCATCCATCTATCATCTACTATCATCCATCCACCCATCCATCCATCCATCCATCCATCCATCCATCCATCCATCCATTCATCCATCTATCTATCATCTACTATCATCCATCCATCCATCCATCCATCCATCATTTATTTTTTGAGACATGGTCTCATATATAGACCAGGCTAGACTGGAACTTGTGGCAATCCTCCTGCTTTCACCTCCTAAGTGCATGGTTAGGGGCATGGACCACCACACTTGGCACTTTCCCCCTCCTATATAGGTTTATTTTTCCAAACCTCTATCATCTGCTTTCCCTCCCTCCCATCAGTGGTCAGCCTTGTTTCCTACTTTTCTGCAGAAACTGAGGCAGCCAGAGAAGGATTTCCTCCAGCGCCATCTCCTGTTTGCCGATGGTACTGTGGCTCAGCTTCTGCACCTGGGAGCACTGATTTTTTTTTTTTTCCTATTCCACTACATGAGCTGTGGATGCTGAGCCCCACCCTGTTCACCTGGTCACACAACTTTTCTTGTCAACTCAAGGCCATCACCCCAGCAATCTTTTCATACTCCACAGTAGTGACTCACTCCCTCTTCTAATGGATTCATCCCACCAGCATACCAAATGCTGTTAAACGTCCTACCAAAAATAGTCATTTTCTTATTCTTACTGCCCATTTCATATTCATCGTTACAAAAACCTCTCAAGCTCGTACTAACCTTCTGTACTCATTGCTCCCCATTCTCCTCATTTTCTTTTGACCTCTGCTACTGTGCAGAAATCTCATCTGTCAAGGTCGTGAGTGATCTCAGCATTGCCAAGCCCCATGCTGACATGTTCTTTTTGTCTCTAAACCTATCTGACAAGAGGGAGACTCTCCCCCACCCCGAATTACTATTAGAATGTGCTGGAGGTGGAGCACACATTCCATGGCATGCATGTGGACATCAGAGGACAACTTTTCAGATTTTTTCCCTTCTGTCTTTATGTGGGTGCAGGGATTGAACTCACCAGCCTTGAATGGCAAGCTCCTTGACCCATAGTGGCATCTCCCCAGCCATACTCATCCAGCCTTGAGGCCTGAGTGCTGCCTCCAGGCTGATGCTGACTCTAGAATGTACAGCCCTCCCTGGCCTTCTTCCAAGCTCAGCCCTTGCGCCTCTAGTCCATTCCAGCTCGACGTGTCCAAAACTAAACTCTTGTTCTGTCCCTTGCCTATCTCTTCCCCTCCAAACATTTGTACCTCTGCCCTTCTACCCACCACCCCCAACTCCTTTCTTTTCTCACTCCCCACATCCAACCCATCAGGAAATCCTCTCCCTGCCTTTCTTTTTTAACATTTGGAGTAAACCTCACCATTTTTAGTTGCTTACCCAATTTAGTGGTCCCCAGGAGATTCAAAATGTTGGCAGCCATTGTCACTACCTAATTCCATGACACTTCAAACCCTCCAAGAACCCACATAGAGATTAGCAGTCAATCTCTATGTCCCTTCCCACAGTCCCTAAGCTGCCTTCAGCCTGGATCTGTCTGTGGTTCTGGACATTTCATACAAATGGATCGTCACTGTGGGGTTCAACATAGAATACATTTTTACTCTTCTTTTTCTTGTTGTTTTTTTTTTTTTTTTTTTTTTCCCAAGATAGGGTTTCTCTGTGTAACAACTCTAACTGTTCTGGAACTTGCTCTGCAGACCAGGCTGGCCTTGAAGTCACAGAGATCCACTTGTCTCTGCCTCTCGAATGCTGAGATTAAAGGCGTGCACTACCACCACCACCTGGCACATTTTTTTCCCTTTATGACAGAATATTATCCCATTGTATGAATAGTCCAAGTCTGATCTATCCATTCATCAGCTGATGGATATTTGGCTGGTTCATACTTTTTAAACTACTATAATAACACTGCTATGAATCTTCATGTATGAATTTTGGTTTGAATACCTATTGTTTTGGTTTGGTTTAACTGTGTGTCAAGGACCCACCGTGTTAAAGTCCCCAGGGGGTGTTACTGGGTGGTGGTGGCATCTTTTTTAAGTTTGGTCCTGTGCTAGGTTCATAGGCCATTGGGGTATGAGGTAGTTTTTGTGTGGTTCTTTGGGTTGTTTTTTTTTTCCCCCTCCTTGAGACGGGGTCTCAGGTATCCCAGTCTGGCTTTGCACTCACTACGTAGCTGAGAATGACCTTAAACTTCCGATCTTCCTGTCTCCACTTCTGGTGTGCCGGGGTTACAGGTATGCACCACCGTATCTGTTTTCTGTGGTGATGATCATGACCACAGGGCTTCATGTATGCTAGGCAAGCACTGTCCCTACTCAGCGACACCCCAACCCACCCTTAGAGGTCTTGAGAGGACTGTTATAAGGGTGTCCAGCCTGCCCCTCTGCTGTCCTCTGAGATGTGATCACAGCCACACAAGTCATTCTAGTATTGTCATCAGCCATGCTGTGATGTAGCCCTCTCAGAAACAGAGCTGTCTGTCACCATGACCTTCCGAATCATGAGCTAAATGAGCCCTTTTCGCTTTACAAAGTTACCTGCCTTAGGTGTTTCGTTCCAGCTGAAGAAACTCCCCAGTTCCCTTGATTCCTGAAATGACCTCAGTGTGGATTTTTTTTGGAGCTTCATTTATAGTCTTTACTTTTATTTTATTTTATTTTTATTTTTATTTATTTATTTATTTATTTTTTGTTTTTCGAGACAAGGTTTCTCTGTGTAGCTTTGTGCCTTTCCTGGAACTCACTTGGTAGCCCAGGCTGGCCTCGAACTCACAGAGATCCGCCTGCCTCTGCCTCCCGAGTGCTGGGACTAAAGGCGTGCGCCACCACCGCCCGGCTACTTTTATTTTAAAACAATATGAATATGTGTTGGCTTCTTGCCACGTCTGCCACCTCCACCCTCCTGGCCCATTACCATGCCTGGACTTGTAGACTTCTAACTAGCTTCCTTGCTCCCAGTCCTTGGCCCACTTATCAGTGCAGTAACCAGATGACTCCCCAGATATGGAGCAGATGAGGCCATTTCCTTGTTCAGAGCACTTAGAAGACATTTCTTAGTGTATAAGCCAAGGTCACTAGAATGACCTTCAAAGACTTGCCTCATGATCTCTCTGCTGTCTTCTTCCATTTTTCTTTGGTGTTTTGAGGCAGGGTCTCTCTCTCTCTAGTCTTAAATGCATTGTCTTCTTGTCCCAGCCTCCTAAGTGCCGGTGTTACAGGTAAATACCATCTTGCCTGGCTGTGCTTCTTCTCAAGCATGTTAGGTGCACACCCATCTCTGGATCGTCATGACAGCAAGCTCCTCTGCCCAGAATGCTCTTTCCTAAAGTGTTTTCTGACTCTTTTGTTCTCCAACGTCTTTCAAGTTTAGCTCAAGTGTAACTGAGGCTAATGCCACCCATCGTAATGAAGATGCATCCCTACCCAATCTTCAGTGTCCCAGGGCATTCACTATGGTCAAGCTTCCCTTTAAATCAGTAATCACATTCTCACACACAATGCTTTCTGGGAAATACTTATTCTTTGTTGTCAGTTTCCCTCACTTAGCATGTATGCTCTACCAGGGAAAGAAATTAAAACATTTATTTATTTACTTGTTTTTTTGACTTAGTGTCTCTCTATGTAGTCCTGAATGTCCTGGAACCCCATATGTAACCTGAAATGGCCTCAGATTCACAGAGATCCTCTTGCCTCTGTCTCCTGAACACTGGGATTCAAGGCATGTTCTACCACACTCAGCCCTTAAATAAAAATTTATTTTATTCTCTGATGTCTCCTACACGATGATGCTTGGTACAAACAGATACTCAGTAAGTACCTGTGGAATGAATGTATGAACTAGAACATTCCTGGTACAACATACCCTGTATAGCAAAAGTGCAACAGAGAATTCCTCCATACCTGCCCAAGAAACGTGTCTGTAGGGGGTCAGGTGTAACTCCTTCTTGTCCTGAGACTCTTGTGGGAATTTAATGTTGCTATTGACATTAATAAAGGCATAGAACAGTTCTCTCTGAGAAGCAATCCGACAGCTATGGTCCATCTGTCATCTGTGGGAACACGTGAATGGCTTGGGAACTACACATGGGTGAGAGCAGAGTTGGGGTCACAGGAGGGCCTGCAGCTCAGTGGCAGAGTACTTGCCTAGCATACGTGAGGCCGTGAGTTCCATTCCCAATGTCACAAAGACAAAACAACATGAAAGGCATTTAAGGGTATTATTCTGCCTGGTGTGGTGGCACATCACTTTAATCCCAACATTGGAAAGGCAGAGGCAGGTAGTTCTCTGTGATTCATGAGTTCCAGGCTACACAGGGCTGCTATATAGTGACACCCTGACCCCCCAAAAAATGCTGTTCAAAATAGCTAAGAAATGGGACCAGCCTAGATGTCCATTAACAAATGAACAGATAAAGAAAATGTGGTATTTGTACATAAAATGATTGTGTTGTAAAGAAATGTGAAATCAGGACATTTGCAGGAAAATAGAAATTCTCACGCTAAGTGAAATAAGTTGAATTATGAAAAATTCCACATTTTCTATCATATGGGAATCCTTTTTTTGTTTTTGTTTTTGTTTTTGTTTTTTTTTTTTTTTCAAGACAGGGTTTCTCTGTGTAGTTTTGGTGCCTAGCTGTAGGCTGGGCTGGCCTCGAACTCACAGAGATCCGCCTGGCTCTGTCTCCCGAGTGCTGGGATTAAAGGCGTGCACCACCACCGCCTATTCTTACATATGTGTATGTGTGTGCTTCAAGTATGGTGCTCACATTGCTTCTCAAAGAAGGTTCTTCCATGCCTTTGTGTCTAGTGTCAAAGTCAAGATTGACCATGAAGGGGCTGGAGAGATGGCTCAGTGGTTAAGAGCACTGACTGTTTTTCCAGTTCAATTCCTAGCACCCACATGGCAGCTCACAACTGTCTGTAACTCCAAGATCTGACACCCTCACACAGACATACATGCAGGCAAAACACCAGTGCACATAAAATAAAAATAAATTATTAAAAAAAAGATTGACCATGAGAAGGAAGGAAGAAATCCTAAGAAATAGAGATAGATAGGTAGATAGATAGACAGACAGACAGATAGATGATGATGATGATAGATAGATGATAGACAGACAGATAGATAATGATGATGATAGGTAGATAGATAGATAGATAGATGATAGATAGAATAATAGATTAGATGTGATATAAAACCAGAAGGGGGGGCTGATGTGGGGAAGAGAGGGACAATGGTGGGGGGAGTGTAGTATAGTTGGGGGGGCATATAAGGACAAAGTATGTATGGAAATGCCATAGTGAAACCCATTAATTTGTATTTTAAAATACCAAATAAATAAATAAACAAATAAATAAAAATAAAAAAGGAATCTAGGTTTGAAATTACTTTGAAAAGCACACTGGGGGTGCTGGGAAAAAGGCTCAGATGGTCAGTGCTTCTTTGTAAGCATAAGGACCTGAGTTCAGGTCCCCAGTACCCACATAAAGTCCTGGGTGTGGTTGACATGCCTGTAGTCCTAGAATTGAGGGGGCAGAGACAGGCAGGTCCCCAGGACTTGCTCCAGGCTCAGTGAGAGGCTCTGTCTCAAAACCTAAGGTGGAGAGAGACTGGGGAAGATACATTGCTCTTGGGTCTTCACACACATGCACATGCATACAACACACACACACACACACACACACACACACACACACACACAGAACACTAGTTTGCGTCTTTGGATATTTATAGCTACTTGCCATGATTTCTTATTTTCTACCACTATCAGGTGTCACCTGCACTTTTAGTTACTTACTAATCTAACAAACAAATGAGCCTTTTATTTTATTTTACCTTTTTAATTTGGGGAGATCCGTTTAGAAAAAGAACTCCCCATCACTGCCACACAGGGCAGAGGACTGACTTGCAAATCAAAAACTACCCGTAAAACTGAGAGAGAGAGAGAGAGAGAGAGAGAGAGAGGAGACAAAACCACGTGTTTCCTGCAGACACCATTTAGGTCTCTGCCAGAGAGTCTCAGACCAGCTCTCTTGGCTGAGAGATGAGACATGTCAAAGCGGGGTTGCTACATGCCAGCACTAAGAGACAGAGCTCGGAGACCCTGAGAAGTGACTCACACCCCCGCCCCCCGAGAGTGCTCATGACACTGAGTCCCTTGTCTGTGTACCATATACACCTGGCCAAATTTCACCAGAGACAGACAGGACTTGGGGGGGGGGGAATCTAAGGCAGAGCACACGAAGTCCTTGTCCCCACCATCCTCCTCCTCTTTCTTTGAGGGGCTCCCTCCCTACCCCATGCTCTCCTCAGTGAGCACATCTCTGAGCAGAAAAGCTGTAGTTTTAAAGTAGACTTACTTATCTGGGGAGGGGAGAGCCTGCCATAGCCTAGTGTAGGTCAGAGGACAGCTTGGGGAGTTTGGTTCTCTCCTTCCACTATGTGGGTCTCGGGGATCGAACTCAGGTTGTCAGGCTTGTCAGCAAGCGCCTCTACCCACTGAACCATCTTGCCTGCCCAAGACGAGGGCTTTTTTTTTTTTTTTTTTTTTTGAGACAAGGTTTCTCTGTGTAGCTTTGTGCCTTTCCTGGAACTCACTTGGTAGCCCAGGCTGGCCTCGAACTCACAGAGATTCTCCTGCCTCTGTCTCCCGAGTGCTGGGATTAAAGGTGTGCGCCACCACCGCCCGGCAATACTAGGGATTTTAAAGAGACTCTTGTGAACGGGAACTGTGAGGTTAGCTCCTTTTCCTTGTTCCTCCTTTTCCCTGTCATCCTCCTTCCTTCTCTTCCTCCTCCTCCCATTTGTTCTTTTAGCCAGCCTTCCTTCCTTCCTTCCTTCCTTCCTTCCTTCCTTCCTTCCTTCCTTCCTTCCTTCCTTCCTTCCCTCTCTCCCTCCTTCCTATGCTGGGATTACAAGTGTGCCCTGCCACACGGGCTCTGTCTGTTCTGGAGTTTCTGACATACTTTGCTCCTCATGGTAAACCTGCGAGACCTCTATTTAAGACCCACACCATGTCCTGGTCCCATCAGGGGCACTGCAGGTCCTTCCGGTCCCTTTGGAGTGGCAAGTGTGATGGAAGACGGGTCCTCTAAACAAACGGCCTGTCCAGAGGCAGATGATGAGGCAGGTGCTAGGAACCCAGCCACTCCTGATAGCTACCCTTCCCGTCTCATATTCAAGCACGGGACCTTGCCGCCACCACCTCCACCGCTGCTGCCGCCACCGCCACCGCCACCGCCGCTGTAAACTCTCTGAAAATTGTCACAGCGCCTTCCAGTGTTAAGTGTAAATATGCCAAGAAGGTGACATGAAACGGGTGTGGCTCTCCGCAGAGAGATTAAACGCAGTCTCATTCAGCTGTAGCATGCCTTTGGCTAGTGCATCCAAGACTCCTCAGGGAGGAAGGGTAAAAGGGAACCTGGCTCACCACACTTCTTCTAGAATGTTCACTAAACTCCAATGTCTGGGGCTTATCCCTTACTAAAGGGAGCCATTAGCTCAGTCTGAAGGTGCGTCTGGAGGTTTCTCCTGTATTCCCATGACAGTATGCCGGTGCATCTCCATTCCACTGCCACGCTCACTAATGGATGTATGATTAACCCTCGCCTTGTGTCTGGCTGATTCGTTGTTTTCACAACTCCATGAGGTGAGTGTGATTGTTACCAACATTTTGCAGACTGAGGCTCAGAGATATTCATATAAGTCACACAGCAAGTGAGTGGAGAGGCCAGGATTGGTGTTTGGGAATGTTCTCAGACTCTGACATCAGAAGGATATGACAAAGGACAGGTAGTGTTTGGGCTGGCACAGGTCCACTGTGTCCAAGATGGAGCAGTTTCTGCTGTGCCGATTTTCTCTGCCCCAGTGTTCTCGGATGAACTCAGAGCTTTTGAGCTTTTCCTGCATCAGGAACAGCCACTTCCTTTCAGAGAGTGGTTTTCAAACAGCAGGGGTTCTTTTGGATTTCGGAGGGAGGGGCTCTGGTTTTTGTGTTCCTCCTTACTATACATCTTTTTTTTTTTTTTTTTTTTTTTTTCCCTTTGATTTTTTTCCAGACAGGATTTCTCCGTGTAGTTTTGGTGCCTGTCCTGGATCTCGCTCTGTAGACCAGGCTGGCCTGGAACTCACAGAGATCCACCTGGCTCTACCTCCTGAGTGCTGGGATTAAAGGTGTGCACCACTGCCGCCCAGCACATTTTTTTTTTTTTTTGCTTTTCAAGACAGGCTTTCTCTGTGTAGGCCTGGCTGTCCCGTCCGGACTGCATCTTAACCGCCTCTTCCACTTAGGTTGTGAGTAGCGGCTCCAACCCCTCTGTGGGTCTCCTAAGTGGCGAATTAAGGCTGATTTAGACAGGGCATGCAGGTGAGCCAGGGTCAGACCTCCTGTTCTCTGCTGAGCCCGCGTTCTCCAGGGTCAGCTGGCGGGAGCAGGTGGCTGCGGGTGTGGTCCTGCCCGGCCTGGCTGCTCTCCCAGCCCCTTTCCTGAGCTGCCACTGCAGCCTCTGTGAATCTGCCCTTTATTTCAGACTCTCTCTAATTGTTTCTGGATTCAATTTGGCTGGACTTCGTTCAAATTGATTTGATTCCCACTTATTCAGGCTCCACGAAGCCCTGAGATTAGGAAAGCCATCTTGCTGTTCAGAAAACCCTGATAATCTCATTTTTCTTTTTTCTTTTTTTTCCAGGGAACATGGCTGAGGGTCTTGGTGCGTCTGTGAATGGTTTCATTTGGGCCTCGGTTAGCAGCAGGTATCTATGCAGCCTGTTCTGTGGGTTTCTCTTCATTCACTTCTGGCTGATTAGTTTCTAAGAAGTCCAGTGCTAAGCAAGGCTGTGT
This sequence comes from Peromyscus eremicus, assembly GCF_949786415.1. Taxonomy (NCBI): domain Eukaryota; kingdom Metazoa; phylum Chordata; class Mammalia; order Rodentia; family Cricetidae; genus Peromyscus; species Peromyscus eremicus. The sequence goes on from NC_081423.1 coordinate 19,978,352, forward strand.
GAAGCATATTTGTGTGGGACAGGATTTGTTCCTCCGTTCCCCAAGCTGAGACAGATGTGCTCTGCCTCCACCGCCACTGGGCTTCTTCTTAAACATGCTTCTCCTCTCTCCTCTGACACAAAAAGGTCTCTACACAAATGTCACCTGCTCAGCAAGGCTCTCTAAGTAAAGGGGTACTTCCTGTCACTCTCCAGGTAACCCCTTGTCCTGTTTTGTCTTCATAGCACTTACCACTATAAGCGTGTGTGTGTGTGTGTGTGTGTGTGTGTGTGTGTGTGTGTGTGTGTGTATCCCGAGAGATACTTTAACTGGAAATGGTAGTGAGTTGGGGACAAAGTCCTGCCAAAACGATGGGGAAGAGAGGAAGGTTTGGCAGGGCATCAGGGCAGGCAGCTCTAGGTGAGACCCGGGGAGGAGCCAGCTTACCCATGGCTCCCGGGGGCAAAAGGTTCCAGTTGCTTTGCTTGGATGTGGACACTGGTTTCAGTTCCTAAAGGTGTGTCCGTGATGTGCTGCATGGTCACAGTTGACACTGGAAGTCAACAGCTGCCCTGGGAGGCACCAAAGCAGCCCTGTGCTCGGGCAGCTCTGGCTTCCTTTCCCATTTTGGGGGATGGACACGTGATGACCTGAAAGTGGGTGCCTCTGTGGTCATGGCTAAGAGCCGTGGGTCTCTTGGAACTTGGGGAGCCCTGGTCTTGGGTTTCCTTTATTACTTTTCTATAGAATGCATGGCCAGATGTGATCACCCTTGCCTGCTTGCTGGAGGTTGGCCCTACTGGACCTGACCCGTCTGCATCTCTCCACACATCCCGATTTCTTTGTTTTCTATCCCCCTGAGGACAAGTACTTTGTCCTGCTCCTGACTGTCTATGGCTACTACACCCAAGATCTCCAGCATCTTTTCTGGATGGGTGGACGAGTGGAGGGATGGGTGACAGAGGACTGGGCAGGGAACCTCATTTCACCACCTTCTTGCTTATCCCATGAGGCAGATCATGCCTCCACCCCACCCCGTGCCTCCTTACACGCCCCTCTGCAAGCTGCTTGTGTCCTGCTGACTTTGGTTTATAGGTCTTTCAGCCTTAGTCAGCATAGGTCATGTTCCTTCTTCAGGCTCTGTTTGACCCAGGCCCTTCTATACTGTGCCATATCTTCAAAATATGAACACACACACACACACACAGAGTGAGAGTGAGAGACAGAGACAGAGACAGAGAGAAATGTCTGTGTGTGTGTGTCTCTCTCTCTCATACACACACACATACACACAGACACAAATGCCAGCATACACACACACACAGTCTCTGTCTCTGTCTCTGTCTCTCTCTCTCATTATACACACTTACTTGAGAGAAAAGTGTTTGGCTTACCCACTGCTGCATCCTAAGAATCTCACAGGTGCTACTACATGGATGGTTTTTGGGTAAATGGCTGAGCAGACATCTCTGTGGGAGCAGAGACTTCCTTCTGCCTGGGCCGCTGCTTGCTCTCTGTGTATGTATTTCATCAGGGAAACCTCTGGAGGTCAGGGACAAGGGCTCAGGCATCTGTGCTAACTCCTTGCTTTGCTAGTAACGATAACGTTGACACAGGGAGAAGTCAGGCCAGGGCTTTACCTAGAGGGAAGCATACTTACTTCTCACTGTCTCTCCACGGGGTCCCCTTCACAGAGAAGGAAACTCCCCAGAGAGACTGGGTCACTAGCCTTAGGCCTTTTGGTTTACTAACGAGAGAGAGAGAGAGAGAGAGAGAGAGAGAGAGAGAGAGAGAGAGAGAGAGAGAGAATTTGAACTGTGAACTGTGTATTTCTGGTCTAGGCCTCTCTGTCAGCCAACTCCTGCTGGGGTAGGAAAGGCTCTCAGAAAAGTCATTTCAATAGAACAGATGTGAAGTGGTCCTGAAATGCCCCAGAATACCTGCTTCACTGTCCCCCTACTTTTCTGGACATGATCCTGCAGTGCCCTGGGTTACCAGCACTAGAGTTTGACCATCAAGTGTAAGGCCCTCCCCCACATGCCCAGCATTTCCCCAGGACAGCCACCTCACAGGAAGTGACTGTCGTACCCGGGCAGCAAGGTCTCACCTGTCACGTAGTTCTTCAAATCCAGCTCGTTGCTGAGCGGATTGTTGTTCTTGAACATGTACAGGTTGAAGGGGGCTGGCTCCTTGCCCACATTTCTCCACATGGTGTAGTCAGGGGATGTCCACCGCCCTGCCAGCACGTCGTAATCACGCTGGGTAAAGTGGACAAGCTTGGTGAGGGGGTCGTAGAGGCCTCCGTGGAAGCCGATGACCATCTGAAAATCAGGGTTGGAGTCGTAGTAAATCTCCCCATAGGCTGTGTACTGCAGCTGCTTGATCATGAGGCCATTGATGCTGAACACAGCCAGAGGGGTCCCGGTGTTATCCGAGGCAACATAGTACTCCTCCCCACTGCTGCTCTCCATGGCAAAGAGGTGGCCCTGGAGGTCATAGTATAGCGAGGTGATCTCGGAGTTGGAGTGGTTGTAGACGTGGGTGATACGCGTGGGGTTGTGGAGGTCGGAGTAGAAGTACTGCAGGTGGTGGCCAAGGTTGGTCTTGTAGGAAGCCCGTCGGCCCACGCCGTCATAGCGGTACTGCACACTCCACCCACTGGCCTTGTTGTATGCTCTCGTCAGGAGGCCCTTGGAATTGTATTCAAAGATGTCAGACCCTCGCTGGCACAGATAGCCATCGTCATCGATTTTGTACTGCACATCCCCCAGCCTGGTGATCCGGTCACGGAGGTCATAGCGTAAGGGCATGAGGCGAGCACTGTTTCCTGGGTTGAGCAGGTGCAGGTTCCCATTGAGGTCATAGCTGTAGCGCCAGGTAGGCCGGTCATTGACTGCCACACTCTGGAGCTGGCCATCCCCATCATAGTCATAGGTGTACTTGGTGGTGTTGGCATAGGGCCCCAGTTTCAGTTCCCTCTTGATGACTCTGCCCATGCTGTCATATTGTACTGTCATCCAGTACATGAGGGACCGGAACATCTCATATTGCACTTCCTTGATGCGCCCATGGGTGTCAAAGTGCTTGCTGAGTGTCATGACAGCAGTGGTGATGATCTGGTTGATGTCATAGTAGATGACCCCAAACTTGCCAAAGTGTTCCACCTTGCCTGAGATCTCGTCGTAGCGGTAGAGGTCAACAGGAAGGGGAGTCTCACTTATGACGGGTTTGATGCTGGCGATGCGGAAGCTGTTGTCGTGATAGGTGTAGTCAAACCTGGCGTTGATCATGCCTTCCTCAGAGAACCTGTAAATCTGCTTGTCCACAAGGGGCCCAACCTTGCGGTACCTGATGGTACAGGAGAAGCCCCCGCTTTGGAGATTGACCATCTTCAGAACGCCAGTCGTCTCATCGTACCCAAAGGTGACGGCTGTGCTGTCGTAGACGATCTCCGACAACTTGGAGAGTTTGCCATACTTGTAGAACACCTGGCGCCCAGTGCCCAGGAAAGACGTCTTTAGGATGCGGCCATCATCACTGTAGTCAAAGATGACGGATGCATTGCTTTCGGGTGGGTTGTAAATGTTTCGGATGTAGCCAATGGAGGTGTGTGTGGACATGCTGTGCCGGGCGACGCTGGGCATAGTGACTGCATGGAGGCGGTCAGAGGAGTCATACTCGAATATGTACTGACGTTGGCTCTGCAGCAGGAGGACCATAGACTGGGAAGGAAATAGGAACAGATGAGTTGACTCTTTTTGACCATGCACCCAGATGGGTAGAATTAACCCCATTTCCCTATGCATCAATTCAAAAGCCATGGAGGGTAGAGAACTTTTTCCCTTATTTTTTATTCTTTCTTTTTCTTTTCCTCCCTCCTTCCTTCCCTTCATCCCTCCCTCTCTCCCTCCCTCCCTCCCTCCCTCCCTCCCTCCCTCCCTTTCTTCCTTCCTCCCTCCCTCCCTCCCTTTCTTTCTTCCTTCCTTCCTTCCTTCCTTCCTTCCTTCCTTCCTTCCTTCCTTCCTTCCTTCCTTCCTTCCTTCTGAAACAGAGTTCTTATCATGTAGCCCTGGCCAGCTTAGAACTCACTATGTAGACCAGGCTGACCTGCAATCCACAGAAATCCACCTGCATCCACCTGCCTCCCAAGCACTGGGATTTTAGGTGTGTACCACCACACTTGATAGTGTGTGGAGCTTTGACCAAAGACTACAGAGGCTCATATGGTGCTGACCGTTCATGGTGGTAGCTCAGAGCAAACCGTAACGAGGATCTTGTGAAAAGATATACTGACTCAGTGGGCCTACGCAGGGTCTGAGAGCCTACATTTGTGCTCCCCCCACAAAGATGATACAACTTTGCCTGTAGTGATTGTGGAGGGTCTGGAGGACTGGCAGAAAGCATGGGGTTTGTCCCCAGGTTCAATGATAAGAACTCCATTTAGAGCTGACCTGCCACTGGCCACGCTGGACAGAAGTGTACATGCTGTTTTTACTGCCTTTGATAAAATCCAGAAGCACATCTTCCTTTGAGAAACTGTGAGAAAATGGAATGCCCCACAATCAGTGACCCTGGGAAGGACTAGCCTCAGCAAGAGGTAGCTGGGAGACTCCTGCCTCCCAGACAGCCATTCCAGGCCACTATGGCAGAGTAAGAACAGTATTAGGTAAGGACTCTTTCTATAGAGCTAACTGCTCTGTATATGAGTTATACATGTGCGTATGTGTGCATGTGTATGCATGTATATGTGTATGCATTTTACCTGTGTGTGTCCGTGGAGGCCAGAGGTTGACATTGGCTGTCTTCTTCAATTGCTCTCCACTATGTATATATGTATGTATGTATGTACATATGTATGTATGTATTTATTTTTGAGACAGAATCTCACTATGTAGCCCTGGCTGCCTTGGAACGCACAGAGATCTGCCTGTACTTTCCTTGCAGGGGCTGAGACTAAAGGTATGCTCTGCCATGTGTGGTAGCACTTTACTTTTGGAAACAGGGTCTCTCACTGAACCTAAACTTACCATTTTGTCTAGGCTGCCTGGCCAGCCAACTCCCAAGAGTTTCCTGTCTCCATCCTCACTCCCCCAGCATTGGGATTACAAGTGTGCACCGCCATGCCTGATTCTGGGGATTTACACGGGAGTGGCAAACACTTTTACCCACTGAGCCGTCTCCCCAGCCCCTGTGAATTATCCGTGTAATGTGTTGGTGAGAAAGGAAGACTCATGGAGCAAACGAAAGGATCTTCCCAGGGACTAGATGGTCAGGGCAGCATTTCACGGTCTCAGCAAGTGCTCTTAAAGGGCCTCTTTATTCTGTTCCTCCACCAGGACCTTTCTCCAGCAAGGAGCCCCAAGTCGGTACCGACAGACACAGGGGACTATGTGGATGATCCGCTGGCTGCTTTAGCCCAAGTGGGAAGGTGTAGCTATGTGTACTCTAGTTTCCAGCAGACTTCCCTCCCCTAGTGGCTTAATTTAGGGCAAGCAGAAGGGACTCAGCAAGTTCCTAATTCATAAGTAGTGCTTTGTCTGGCGGTCAGTGGATGGTTCTGTTCCATTCAACATCACTGCCTTTTTCGTTTTCATTTTTGTTTTCTTAATTAAATCAAATGATTCATCCCTTTTTTTTGTCATTACTGGCTGTCTAGCATCTTTTTCTTCTTCTTTCAATGGTAATAGCACTGAGCAATGAATAACAGTTTCCTGTGGGCTCTTTCTCCCCATCAATGCCGGGGGATCATGAGGGGAGCCCTGTGGAGTTAGTAAAGACGTGAAGATGACTTATGGCTAAGTATCTCAAGCTGGCTGAGAGAGGGCGGTGACGGAGTGGGAAGCGGGAGCAGAGGCCCTGCTGATGGGACGGGCGGCATGGTCACCCACCTTGTCAAGATAGGAATAGCTCCAGACTTTCCCGTCGGCGAACATGCGAGACACAATCCGACCCTGCTTGTCAATGTCCGTCCTCTCGCTCATGGCCCCACGCTGAAGGCCGGCCAAGCGCCCGTTGAAGAAGTAGGAGACATTGACTGCTGCCAGCCCGCTGCTGGGGAGCCACAGGAAGGGGCGGCCCACCTGGTCGTAGATGATTCTCAGGGTGAATTTCCGGTGGTCGTCATAGATCTTCTCTGTCCGGATGTTCCGGTCATAATCAATGGACAGGAGGTTCCTCCCATGGACCTGGGGAAACACAAGGGTCCCGTTTGAAAGGCATATACCAGGCTGCTGTGGAGGATCCAGCTGGGGTGACCAAGGAGGAAGTGTGTAGAGGAGGAAGAAACACGATACTCCGTTTACGTTTTCAGCTTTGGTGTTTCTGAGCACATAGGAAATGGTAAGGTTTGTAGAGCGCTTTGGGACCGGAGTGAGGCTGCTTTCAGTCAAATGTGGCTGCTGTGAGTAGTATGGGAGCCTGTGCACTACACTCTTACAAAGCCTGCCATCACATCCTGGAAAGTGTGCATGGTGAGACCGTGCAGTGTACAGAGCACACAGCTGTGTATCACAGCCCCTACTCAAGGCTTTGGAGTGCCTTACCAGTCTACCCTCGGAGTAAGACAATTTATGTTTTTTTTCTACAATATAATCCTCTTTTTTTTTTGCATATCTTCAGCCACCAAATCTAATAATCTTTAAGAGTAGGTGCTGTGATTCCTTATGAAATATTGTGTGAAGGTGGCTAAAAGGGGGTACAGAGGGCTCGGCAACCCACATTTTACAAAGATCTGGGAATATAAAATAAAAAAAAAACTATAAAATTCCAATAGGAAGTCTTTTATTTTAAATATCTAGAGGAAAATCTCGCCATTGCAAGATGCTGTTGAGGAGACCTTGGCAGGGTTGTGAATTCTAACAAAGGGAAAAAAAATGATTTACTTAGATTTGAAAGGAACAGGGGAACACGTCCAGACATAATTTAATATTTATTTGGAAGTTGATCTGATCAGAGGAGAAAGACTGTCTCAAAAGGCAGAGCTGGGAGACTAGACTCTGGTTAGGGGCAAAGGAGAGGGACTCTTGGGACCCCCCGAGCCCCGCGTGCACGGCTACGAGGGAATGAAATGAAGCCGGCTCAGCCCAGACTCTTACAACATAATTTACTGCAACTCCACACGTCCCTGGGGTGGCTGCCGAGAGCCGGGGAGACATAAACACGCAGGAGAAGAGTCGGCAGCTGTCTGCTGTCTCCTCACCCGACCCTCCTAATGCGGCGGCACTTAATGAAGACGGCGGGGATGACCACAGTAATGCTGACAAGATGCGCATGTGCCGAGCGCTGACGCAGACAGGGGTGAGGTCAGAGACTTGGGCTCCGTTAGGGTTCACCAAGACCCCTGACACAGGAAGAAACCCCGAGACTGCAAACACGTGTTCGGGGTCACACAGTAGGGGCCACGAGATGGCTCACCGGTAAGAGCGCTTGCTGTGCAAGGATGAGGATCTGAGTTCAGATCCCCTGAACCCACATCAAAAGCTCAGTGTGACCACGTGTGCCTGTGACCTCAGTGCTGTGGGGGTGGAGACAGGAAGATGGATGGGGCTTGCTGGATGCCACCTAAGCTCCAGCGTCAGTGACAGACCCTGTCTGAAGAAAAACAAAGGTGGAGAGTGACAGCGGGGTGTCCTCTTGTGGTCTCCATGCTTGGGTACAGGTAAACACATGAATATCACACACACACACACACACACACACACACACACACACACACACACACATCGCAAAGCAGTGAAGCAAGTGTTGGTCTGAACTTAGGCTCGACTTATCCAGTCAGCTCCTTTGCTGTTTGAGCATCTTCCCAGCTCCCTGAGTTGATGTCCACCAAGTACCTGGTGATGTGTAAGAGGCCAAGGGGCCAGGGAAGCATTGTGTCAGCCCTGGGGGATTTTGTTTTGCAACTTGTGGGGAGATTGAGAGTAGTGTTAGCACTTCAGGGACCTGCATTCTGGGGAAAAGCTCTGTGTCCATGCAAAGAACTGCATTTTCCAGCTTCCTTTGGGGATGGGAGCCGCCTACAAAGAGGAAGTGGTAGTCGCTGGCTGTATATGTGAGGACCTATCCTTGGAAGAAAGCTGGCTTGCTGAAAAATTGCAGCTTTTGCTCTTCCCATGGTCCACCTTTTCCTGGGTGAGATGTGGATGCAGTGACTGGTACCTAAGCATCCACTTGGTGAATATGAGGTGAGGTTTTTTTTTTTTTTTTTTTTTTTTTTTTTTGAGACAGAGTTTTCTACCATAGTTCAGGCGTGTCTGGAACTCACTTATATAGCTCATATTGCAGCTCATGCTATAAACTCAGACTTGTAGCAATCCTTCTGCCTCAGTCTCCCAAGTACTGGGATCACAAGTGTGAGCCACCGTGAGGTGATTTTTGAGGATGGAACCTCTAAGATGGTGGCTCAAACAGGAAAAAATAGCCAAGACCCTAGCTGTCAGTCACCCACACATTCATGCATGGGTTGCTTCTAGGCTTTAATCATAAGAAATGCAAACCTGTATCTTACATAAACTTGTGTTACTTTTGTTTTTAGCTCTGTTTCATCTTATATGTATGTTTTGTCTGCATGTATATCTGTGCACCCTGTGTGTGCAGTACCTGTGAAGGCCAGAGGAGGGTGCTCGATCTCCTTGGATAGGAATTGTGAGCTGCCATGCAGGTGCTGGGAATTCAGCCCAGGTCCTCTGGAAGAACAGCCACTGAGCCATCCCTCCAGCCCCAAGCCTGTGTTACTCATAATTTCTGTCACTCGCATTTGAAAGTAATGCACAATCTCCTAATACTATAATTGGTACTGTTTCGATACTTTCTGTAACTTACATTATTTCAATCTTCACAATTTCTGTAGAACTCTCTTTTTCTCTGCCCCTCCCCTCGCTCTCTCTCTCTCCACCCCCACCCCCATGTGTAGGAACATATATATGGAAGCTAGATATCAATATTGGGTGAGACAGGGTCTCTCAGGGTCTCATTGCTGGAGAGCAAGCCCAGGGTGCTGCCTCCACCTTCCCAGCACTGGGATTACAGGTTGCACTGAGGCACCCACCCAGCTTTTACGTGGGTGCTGGGTGGTCAAACTCAGGTGCTCATACTTGACAGGTAAATACCTTACCGAATGAGCCATCTCTGCAGTCTCTAGAAACACAGTGGTGACTGAGCACTGAGAGGTCACTTCCACAGCTGCACAGGAGAATTAAACTCAGGAGATGTCCCAGGCCCTTGCTGTTCCCACGGAATCCTCCCCAAGAGGGGAAGACTAGATGTGTGAGCCAGAGTGTAGACCAGACAGTGAACCCAGGCATGGAGACAGGAACTAAGCTGATAGGGACTTAAAAGGAGACTCAATAAATTTAGGGGAATATTCCTATGAACAGACTTGCAGTGTCTGGGAAGAGGGTCTGGAAGCCAAAGCGAGAGGGAGACTTTTTTTTCTTTTCTCTTCTTTTCTTTCTTTTTTTTTTTTAACATCCAAAACTTAATGCTGTCAGAATTCTTGGGAACCTTGTTACAAGTCAGTTATCATTTCAGAGCAAACACTCAGGAGGGTATGTATGACTCCCTAGCGCACACAGGACCCAGGAAAGACATTTTGAAAATCACTGGTTGGTGTTGGCAAATGTGAGATTTCTATTAAAAGCCCAGCCCTTCCCATAATTAAATGTAATAAATTCACTGAAAGCCCCACCAAAGAGTTCAGGCCAGTTGTGTAATCTAATCAAAAATATTTAATTCTAAGGGCAGTGTCTATAAGGAGGGTGCTGGGGCTGTATGATGTAAGCCAATGGAGGGTCCACCAGGCGTGCTCGACTTTCTGGGGGTGCCTGCCCCCCGGTTTAGAGCATGCAGGGGCTTTAATTTAGCCACACTGTTCTCTTATTCCAAATTAAATTACCCGACTCGCAATATTTAAATTAACCTTGAGGCTTCCTGGAGAACATAAAAGTTATTTTGAATTATTTTCACTGCCAGGATCAGCACAATTCCCTTCTCAGCCGGCTCGGCAGGCATTCAGCGATAGAGAAACCAATTTTTAAATTAATACAATTTTGTGTTTGTAAGGAAGCCATTATTTTTAATTATCGGGCGTTTTCCTCAGCCTAGCTTCCCCAGTTAATAAAACTCAGCTATTTAGCAAGGTTTTTATTTTTGCAGAGGGCAGATTTTGGGAAGTAGTTTCCCCTCTGGGATTTCCCCCCAGCGTGTTTTGATCTCACCAAGTGCATGCCTGTCACAGGAAGGCTCATAAAAAACACTGAGAAAAGGAAACACTGTCGTCAAAATGGCCCTGCTGGGCCCATCGCGGGTGACTCTAACTCAGCTCCAGGGGCAACAGGAGCGTGTGATCTGAGAAACACAAAGGAGGAAATTACATTTTGCTAGCCCCCTCCCAGGAAATGGAACTGTAACACAGCAGGACAGATTTCAGCTAGACACACAGAAGAACCCTTTGCCCATTTTGGCTCCCAGGATGGGAAACCCAAGGAGACGGACGAGGGATGTCGTGAGAGTCTCCGATGTTTAAAAGCAGATATGCCTGCCTTTGAGTTTAGTTATTCACTTACCCAAAGGAAAAGCCTGGCTAGGTGACATTCTCACTCCCTTTCTGGGTCAGTCCTCGGGGACTTAAAAGCATCCATCCCCAGATGCCACTGAATAAGACCCAGCACCACATGGGGATCAGCGTTTGTGCAGACAAAACAACTTGGTATAAATTTAATATTAGCTTAAATAATGCATCATTAGAGGGGGAGCCTCTGTAAACACATTAAATAATGGATTCCCTGAGCAAACATTATTTTTGGATGACTGGCTCTTTTGGGTAGTGATGGGGAGTGGGAAAAGTGAAAGATCCAAATCTTGAGTCAAGGTTTGACACTGATTCATTGCAAAGCCACATCGTCACTGACAGTACCTCAGTTTCCCATCTGTGGTAACCTGCAAGGTCCTGGTGAACAGGTCCTTTCTCTTAAAATTCCATGTCCCTGGGGCCATGTGTGAGGATGGAGGTCGGAATGGGATGAATGTATGAGCCCTGTCAACTCCGAGCATCTAAAGCGCTATTATGGAAAATCAAGACTAGAAAATGTGACTTAGGTCATCGGTGAGCGTCAAACACCTGAAGGGCTTTGCTCCAAGAGTAGTCAGTCATTCCAGAAGGCTCTCCCAATCTAGAACTAAGGCAGAGGTAGAAGGGAGTGACTTTTCATAACATCAGCTCATCCCATTCATTCATTCGCTCATTCATTCATTCACCCATATGGTATTTACCAAGTATCTATCTGTGTGCTTGCTACTGTGACAGGCACTGAGACAGAGCCAGCTAATGTCCGGGGAGACGTCAGCAGAGACAGGTGAAGTCTGAATGAGAATCAGGGCAGTAATGAGGGTGAGCATCAGCAGGCAAGCACAGAACCGGGCGGGACCTGGAGCCAGCACAGGGGCTGACCACAAACTTCCCAGAGGATGTGCCGAGACCGAAGAAGGACGAGCAAGACGTGGATAGGAAGGCTACCCCTCAGCAATCCTCCGCATCATCATCGCTAGTCACACCTGTGGAGGCTGGCTGAGTCTCAGAGATCCTCACCACAGCCAAGGAGGCTCTGGCCCCTCCAGCTCCCCTCAGCTGGTCTACTCCATTCACACAGTTTTTGTTTCTGCTCGGGATTCAGGGAATCCTGCCTCCGCCAATTCAGGGCCCTTGAACGTGCAAGGGCCTTAGTACGGAGGGCTTTTCTTCCACCCCAGGGCCAGAAAATCCCAACACTTAGTCTTCATTTGGTTTTCAGCTCAAATGTCGTTTTTCTCAGAGTAGCTTATCTCACGTACTACCCATTCTTGACCCAGGCTTTTCTTCAGAGCATCGCCACAGCTTCTTTGTATGACATTTATTGTATCATTGCTTGTGTTGCTTTGCTAACACTTGGGGTGTGTGTGTGTGTGTGTGTGTGTGTGTGTGCGTGCCTGCGTGTGTTTAATACTTCTCCCCATACTGCTGTGGGATGGTCTGTATGTCAAGTATGTTGCTGATTGGTCAGTAAATAAATCACTGATTGGCCATTGGCTAGGCAGGAAGTATAGGCGGGACAAGGAAAAGAATTCTGGGAAGTGGAAGGCGGAGAGGGAGACACTGCCAGCCGCCATCAGGACAAGGAAGATGTAAAGTACCGGTAAGCCACAAGCCATGTGGCAAAGTAAAGATTAATAGAAATGGGCTAAATATAAGAGTAAGAGCTAGACAATAACAGGCCTGAGCTAATGGCCAAGCAGTTTAAATAATATAAGAGTTTGTGTGTTTATTTTATAAATGGGCTCTGGGACTGGCGGGACTTGGTGGCGGGAGCTGGAGAGAAATTCTCCAGCAACAAATGGCGTCCAACGTGGTGGCAAGAGTTTCCACCTAAAAACTTAGAAAAAAAGATTCTAAAACGGAACTAAAAACAGCTTCCTAATTGTCTCTCTCAAATGAGCGGCAGCTGCCGGTTTGAGCTACTGGCGGGTTCCTAGTGTGCACTCTCGACCTGCAGTATGGTAGGAATGAGGCCTCTGCAAGTAACACATTAAGCTATGTGGTGGATTTAGCCTTTGCTAGTACAAAACAAAAAAAAAGAAGTTTCTGGGCTACACGCTGCTTGGATAAAAGCATAGACCCATGATAGCTCCCAGAGCTGGCGGTAAACGTAGCCATGTTGGGAAGCTGAGGTGGGCGGAGCCAGCAGCCACAGCTGCTGCAGTTTAAGGCAAGAGATTCACAATAAGACAGATTCAGATGTAATAGTTTACAATGTATGTAAAAGATACGTAGGCTTGAAAGAGACAAAAAAAGTGATATATAGAGTTATAGAAACAAATACATAGTTTTAAAAAATAAAGTATTTAAAGAGACAGTAAAGGTAGTATAAAAAATAAGCCACGTAAAGATGACTACCACACAGAGAATCTGGATTATGTTCTCTTTGATATTCGTAACTACAGAAAAACATTTGATTGTAAAAGCTGTTGAGTTATGCCAAAATGTATATTTTAAAGGTACCTTGACTTCAAAATTTGGATATAAGGATATGTTGCTTTGGAAAAGAGTCTCTGCTCTTGTTTCCACAGAAAGCCAGAGACTATGGATTTGTTCCAGATTAAGATACATCAGGTTTGACCAGCCAAGACCCCCTGAAAGGTCTCCAATGACACCATGGCCCAGATGATTCAACATCCAGAATGGTTTCAAGTCAACTGGCTCAGATATACAGCCTCACGGACTACTCCATGATCCTAAAATTTTCTTTCTGTCTCCAGAAGATACAGCGCCCCCCTCCAGCAGGAAGTAGTAAGAGAAGCTACGCCCAAATTCCCAAATATACCAAGCTGGCTTTAGAGATGGTATTGGCTCACTCCCCCTCTAAACCCAGACATATTGCTCAAAAAAAAAAAAAAATGGTTAAGAGATTCTTGTGTCCCAAATCAGAAGAGCCCTCTGGTGTGGGACAGAGAAAAAACAGTATTTTTATTTAAATCAGGTTGATTATAAATACAATCTCTTTCTAAAGAAAAAAAGGGGATAGTTTAGATATGATAGGATGAAAGGATAGATTAATGAACCTACTTTTAAAGAGTAACAACTTGTTTAAAATGTTTTACATTGCTATAGATTTTAGTTTATTGATACAAATTTAAACTTAATTTTGTTATACTGTATATATATTTCTATTCTTGTTTGAGGTATTATGTTTATGTAACTCATTTAAAATTGTAATGGATAATTAAAAAATAGATTAATAGTTAGTCATCTATGATAATATTTGTAGCCATGTTAGTTAAGTCTTCTAGGTATACATAGATATATTTCAGATAGATAGGTAGTCTTCAAACACTTCAAAGACCTACAGAATATGGCATTTAAAATGTTTTAAAAGTTTAGACTTTTTGGACAGTGAGACATGTCTGCTCCTGACAGCACCGATTTACTTCAGAGAGGAGGATGGGCATCGAAAACACTCCATATGGAGTTTATCTTCACCTTGACAAAAATAGCCATTTGGGCAAGAAACTGTTCTTGCCTGGACTGCTTGATCAACTGGACATGCAGGACCCATAGAAAGGTGACCACTGAACTTTGCTTGACAAAATGGTCCTTCAGGTTCCTGCTTTGCAGAGAAAACTGCCAGACATTCTACAGGACACAGAGAAAAGTAAATAAGAGACTCTAGGCCTGTGGGCTGAAGACAGATGCCTCAACTTTACAAGAAAACTTTGGATGACTGTCCAGGCTCAGCTGTCTCTGTCTACCCTACAAGACTCCTAAAAGTTGCTTATATCCTTCTCCCATTTCTCAGGCAGTGTTATATCCTTCTGAGGTCTTTGATGTGGTTAAAGACTAGATACTTACAATTTTCCTTAGTTATAATAAAAGATAAGTTAGATATAAAACCTTAAACTCACAAATATAAGATAGATAGGATCTCTTCTTTAATATTGTATCTGTAATTCTTGCTTGATAATTGTTTTGTTATATGTAATTTTACTATGTTAAAGTTAAAACCTTCCTTTTTAAGAAAAGAAAAGGGGAAGTGCTGTGGGATGGTCTGTATGTCAAGTATGTTGCTGATTGGTCAGTAAATAAATCACTGATTGGCCATTGGCTAGGCAGGAAGTATAGGCGGGACAAGGAAAAGAATTCTGGGAAGTGGAAGGCGGAGAGGGAGACACTGCCAGCCGCCATCAGGACAAGGAAGATGTAAAGTACCGGTAAGCCACAAGCCATGTGGCAAAGTAAAGATTAATAGAAATGGGCTAAATATAAGAGTAAGAGCTAGACAATAACAGGCCTGAGCTAATGGCCAAGCAGTTTAAATAATATAAGAGTTTGTGTGTTTATTTTATAAATGGGCTCTGGGACTGGCGGGACTTGGTGGCGGGAGCTGGAGAAAAATTCTCCAGCAACACCATACCGTCCGAAATAGTAAATTCTTGCTTGTGCATATATGCTTGTGATCCTAGCACTTGCGAGGTTCAAACTACAGGACTGGCAATCTGAAGCCAGCCTGGGCTGCATATCGAGACCCTGTCTTAAAAAACAACAATAAAAATTGCAAGAAATGCCCTACCTTTGACACTTGTGGGCACAGGGCCATGCCAACAGCCTCCAGTCTTGGCTCAGATTGTCCACAATGCTAGCTGCCCTTCCCTACCATAGCCGCCCTAAATCTACCACCCTGCTCCCTTATTCTCTCTCCTCTGCTTTCTACTTCCGGGTCTTGCATTCCTACTCTACTAGGTCCAGATGCCCTCCAGCTCACTTGACCCTTGTCCCCTCATCCATGGAAGACGAGGGACAGAGAGGAATTAACAGCCTGGGGGCTGCATTCTGAGACTGGGGGTGGATACCCTACAAACTCATTCCCCCCAAATAAACTTGAGAGTTCTGAAACAAACAAACAAACAAACAACCTACCAACAAGCGGGCTGGAGAGATGGCTCAATGGTTAAGAACATGTGTTACTTTTGCAGACAACCTAGGTCAATCAAGTTCCCAGCACTTTGTTGGGCAGCTCACAACTGCCTGTAACTTCAGCTTTAGGGAATTCAATACCCTCTTCTGGACTCTGAGGGCACATGGCACATATTGCCCCTCATATACACATAATTGAAAAAATAAAACAAATATTAAACACAACAATCATGACTTCCTAATATAATAAATTATCCAAAAGTAAAGTACTGTTTGCTTAGGGAATTCATGGTTCAATGTGAGCAGAGGCTTGCCCTTCAAATTATGTGTAATTTAAGCTAATCAAATTCAAGGTGCTGCAAACTGGTCTGGATGCATCACCGTGTTGTCAAGGTCGCACAGGATCTCGTCTGTTTTGGTCATAAATACACACAGAGTGGTTAGTAAGTGTGTCAAGACTATAGTGGATGCTGGGAAAAGAAAACACGAGGCAGGTGGAGAATGAATGTGTCATGGCATGGAGGGACACAATCCAGGCTTTCCAGACAATAGAAGTATGTTAACAGAACTGCCTGGGCGGGCCCTCCACAGGACTGAGTTCAGGAGGTCATGATCACCCCCACACAGGCACCCCACCCCTTGCTCCAGACGCACAGTGATTTGGTACATAAACAAAAGTAATGCACACCAGTATGTGACTGTGGTGTCATATTAATGATATGGAAACCCAAACAAAATTACTAACTCCCACTTCATATTGGAATGCTGATAACACAGACACCAGCATCACAATGGAAGATTATCTCAGAAGCAATTTTTCTTTTGTCCTCATACCTACCCATGGAGCTGTTTCTTGTATTTGCAATCTCTATGTAAATCACAATCAAGAAGAAATACCCCTAGTGACATGTGCCCTCGTTTTTAGAGAGAATCAGGTACAAATTCTTGCTAGGAACAAAGAAGAGGTTGTAGATGGCAATGGAAGTGTTCATTTTGGTCCCCTCGCCCAGGAGCCTAGGAGAAAGACTTACTGGGCAGAGGAGAAGGGCTTCTAGTCTGCCTTATGGCCAGGCTCTGGAGGGATGGAGGGTGCAGATTTTTTTTTTTATCTTAGTTTAGCATCCTTTCCTTTGGGTAGAGGACCCTCTTTTTCCAAACCTTCTTCATTCTACATGACTCCCTTACAAGAGTCAGGTTTGGACATGTGACCTGAGCCTGGCCAATCACAGGACTATCACCCTAGCCAGCGACTGGGGCCACCAATCACAGTTCCTCCATGGGACTGGTGTTTTTTTTGTTTTTTTTTTGGTTTGTTTGTTTTTTAACTCAGAGATTCTGTCCTCTGGTTCTACCAAATTGAGATGATGTAAGACTTTGGCCAAGTCTTCTTTTCCCCACCATGTGAAGAGAGCACCAGCCTACTGCACAAGAAAATTAGGCTAATTGCCAAAATCAATACTGTTGGGGAGCGGGGAAGGGGCTGTGGGAAAGAGAAGAGAGCAATGTGAACCTGATGACATCTTGGACTTTCTAGGTCAGCTCCCCCTTTGTGGAGGCCCACTTCGTGAGACAATGCATGCCCCCCTTTATCTTGCTATCCTGAATATGTGTTGCAGAGAAAGATTCTGGACAGATTGGGGGTGGGGGCATGTGCTTCCAACTTCTGCGTTCTTGGGGTAGCGGAGAATTTATGTGGTAAACATCTTCCAAGTGGAGCCTAAAGAGGCCGTACTTATCACATCTTCCCACAGGACACTTGTCACTAGTGTGGTAATGTGACGTGGTCCCAGCAATCATGGAGCTGAGAGATGCTGTGAAGCAGTTGTTTTTTATTTTTTGAAATACCAGAGAGGACAGTGAGAGGTGTGGAGGAAAGCAGTAGGAGGTACTCTTTCAAGAGACAAGTCTTTGGGGAGGCATGATGAAACTCTTTCCTGCCTCGCCTGACCCTGGGCAGGAAACAGATCCATCAAATTTTGTCTACAGCACCAACATCATCTTACATGTTCCCAGTCTACAAGGAGGAATGTTTGGCACTTTCAACGGTTAAGACATATCTCTGATTGGAGGACCGTGACAAGACAGGTTACCGGGAAGGGTTAGGACTTCACTGGCTGTTCTGTTACAGGAAAGTTCTTCGCTGGGAATTTTGGACACCTCTCAACACTGGACCACTCAGAGCCTGGTCTCACAACCCCAAGTGGTCAGACTCACGAGACGGCTGGTGCTGGGGAGAGGCTAGACCATCTGGTCTAGCCTGTGACATTGCCAGTTGCCATCCTGGCTCCCTAGACTCACTCCAAACGCTGTCCCTGGGGAAGAACCTGTGGCACTGCTGTGACCAGCCACATCTTCACCTCCCTTCCTGGTCTCCTCATCCTAGAAGGCAGGGCTGGGGTCACCCTACTGCCCACATCTATTTCGGCTTTCAGTGTCTGGCCTCTCTCCATCATGCTCAGAGTCTGGCACAGCCTTCCTGGTCTACATGGTCACGTGAAAGGCCTCTTGGAAGTCAGCACGGCACGGCAGCCAGACTTGCTGCCAAATCCTATTAATCATGCGTGTTGCGATTCTCCCAGGCCTCTCCCTCTTCTCTCCCTTTCTCCCCTGCTGGAGACCAGTTTCTAGTTTGCATTACTGTAACAGCCTCTGAGCTGTCCCTCTCCTCCTGCCTGGTCTCCTCCTCGTCTCCTCCTCGTCTGTCTTCCTCTGCACCCAGGGAAGCTGGAGAGATCTTTCTAATCCACACATCCCCACACATCACTCTGCTAATTAAGCCCTGGGACAACTCTCCACGGCTCTCAGGATAAATACCGGCCTAGCATAATATTCCCTTCCATGTGGCCCTGGCTATTTTTTTCTCAGGCCTCATGAGTTTTGGGGTTTTCTGAACTGCTTCTCCCCGCACACCCCTGTATCTTGGCCTTCTTGAGGGTGTCTCTCTCTCTCGTCTGGAAACTTCTTTCCTGTATCTTTGCCTAGCTAATTTCTGCTGCTCCTCAGAACTGACTCTGACTTCCCTGAAACTTTCCCTGGTCTCTTCTCAACCCTGCAACCTGATTCGGGCTCCCCAAATCTTTTGGTTTCTCCCTGGCAATCAGAAAAGTCATTTTCCAAGCTCCCTTGGGGTTCACCCAACTGTCCTCTCCTGGGTGTGTGGAATGGATGCATTGACATGCAGGCTAGCTCACTAAGCTCCCTTGACGTGTTTAAACTCTTCCTCTTCTACAGCAGTCTCTGGGACACGTGTGTTTGATGTGGTAGGATCCCAACATAGAGCAACTGGGCTTAGTCGTCATGGGTCACTGTGCGGCTTGTCTGGACTGTGGTGCGGTAAGCTTCTGAAACGTCAGGGCCTATTTGTTACCTGTGCCATGGATTACCTGCTCCTGGCTGATACAGTGTGAGCCCCCTTTCCTTAATGCTGTGCCGCTTGCAACATCCTGATCATCATGGACTGAGACAGCCTGCTTGCCATAGGGGCCGACAGATGTCGCTAGTTTAGGGGCTACAAAGCTCCTATAAGGAACTCATGAAGCACAGGGAGGGAAGGCCAAGCCAAAGTCCCCAAAAACACTTCGCTCAGCACCTCCCCCACACCTTTCTTACAACAGCTCCCCGCCCCCCAGCAGTTTCCAGGAGTTTCTTTTATTTCATTCACTAAACAGTTTATGAACTGAATTAAAATAAATGAGATGCAAATAAATTCCAGGCTTTCTCCCTCATTTTCAAATTACATTTTCAGTCCACTCAACCTGTTATAATCTCATAGTGATTTTCATTTAAGAGAGCTAAATGGATTTGTGATTATTGTTACAGGAACGAACACCAGACAATTAAATGTTGAGGTGTTGATAGATAAAACTGTGTTTTGATTTGCATAAACATGATGCCAGCAAGTCTAACCCTGGCAGAAATTCAGTTATAAGACTTGCGTGCCTAACTTCTGTTAATTACCACAAGTACCATTATTAAGAATTTTAATATTCAGAGTTGGGATTATTGCCATTTTATTTTAGGGCCACATTTATCTTTATTTTGAAAACTTAGTCAAAACGCATAACTAATTTATCAAGGAAAAGGCATGATTACTACTTATAATCAACTTCTACAGTGCAGCATATCAAAAATCAATTACACAGCCCTGAATCCAGTCATTAAGGATTTAGCCACTAATCTTATTCCATTTTTGTCTTCAGGAAGATACTGCAGCTTGCAACTTTGCAGATATCAGCAGAGGAAGAAAAAACATGGGAGTCTGCTGATAACCTAATGTGGAGAATTAAACTCTAGCCAGACAAAGGCAGAATCTTAATATGGAGTGGCCTGGCTCTGCAGGGAGGTCACCTGGCTGGCCGGGCTTCTGGAGTTATGACCCATGTTTGCGGGTCCTGTCTTCTACTCCCAGGAATTCTGGAGCATTGTTTTGATTTTGCCTCACTCTGTGGCTGACTGTTTGCCTCGGGCCCGTCTTGACCTGCGATTTACTTAGGTCTTTCTTAGTTTACTTCTTGGCTGTCTCCTCTTTCATGCCCCTTGCCCCTGGATGCAAGTGGCAGGAAGGTCAGCGCTCTGCCTGTGTGACATCTGCCTGAAGTATCCAGCACAGGGCCTGGCCCTAAGTGCTCAGTAAACATGCTTTGGATATGATGAAGACAGGTTTCTGGCCATCATCTCCTCACCCTGGGAGAAGGGTTGTCACCACGGTAGGAGTAGGTCCCTCTGTGTGACGAGAACTGACAGGAACAGGATCCATCATGCTTTGATCATCTAAATAGGAAGATGTGTGGGACTGTGGCTAAGAATACCGACCAGTGAACAAGACAGAGAGGTGGACCTGGGGTCAAGTCCTGGCTTAGCCTTGAATTTTAGTTATTATGTCCTGACATCTAATTAGCTTCCTTGAACCTCTGCTTCTCACCTGAGATCCCAACAGGCTATTGAAAATATTACAGTAGCACAAATAAAGCATTTAATGTAGTGCCCATAGCATAGCTATCTGCAGTGAGTGTGTTTCTGCTAGCTTTTGCATGGATGCCCTTAATAAATGTGTTTTTGTTAGCTTTTCAAAGATGTAAGTTAGGGCTGGTCAAAACTTCCTATTGCACATTTTTTGTTCCTTCCTCTTGGGATACCTTCCTGATTCGTCAGGCTAGCTAGCAGACATCTTCCTTTGTGACCACACAGTATCCCCAAGGGATCTGTCTGCACACACCCTGTGATCATCCTGTGTCTGCATTTCCAGAAGAGCATCCCTCCTTGGCTGTGAATAACACACTTTATACTTTGGTTCTTCTAGTGTTTAGAAAAGCACATGGTAGGCACCAGCCTGACTTCTGTGTTGCATTGTCCAGATAGTGACAGCTGAGGCGGGAGATGGCAGGTGCAAAAGGAAGACCAATACCTTCTCCAGCTGAGGCACCCTGTGAATCTACCACGGGGATCGCTGTCTTGGGAAATGGAGGGATTTTGTCCTAAACCCAGAGGAATACATCTCCCACCTTCTGAAAGTGGAAAGGCATTCTGGAGGCCTAACGTTCTCCTCTGCAGTGTGAAGAAGGGTCCTGTCCCCTCCCAGTGTATGGCAGGGCAAGAAATGACCTGCTTACCCGAAGCTTCCTCCCGAAGATGGTGACTTTGCCTTTAATCTGTTCCTTCCTCAGGCGCCACTCGATGGAGTTTAGGCCGTTCTCCATGGGCAGTGAGATGTTGCAGCGCCCAATGGTGGGGGTGATGGTGCCCGCCAGGACGTGGGGCTCACTGTGGAAGCTGACACCCATGCCATTGGCGTACATCACTCGCAGGGTTCCGTTATTGCAGAGCTGGTAGCTGTTTCGCACTTGATCTGGAAGAACGTTAGTGGGGGTGGGGATGGGGAGAGAAATTATCCACTCGATTAGTCAGGAGAGAATAGAACCCCTATTTTTACAGGTTTCCATGGTACTCTGCAGCTGTCAGTCTGAGGCTGCCTTCAATTAGCACACACACAATGGGAAGGTGAGTAGCAGAGATGTTACTGATCCATGGGAAGGAAAACATTATTAATATGTGGCACTCCAGAAATAATTATGCCGTGATATTTTTCTTTTACTCACTGAAGACTATTAATAGCACATTTAAACATTTAAAGATGTCTATTGCCTACACAATTTGTGTCAATCAAATCCCTGAACTTTAACATATATATTTTAGCTTATATGAAAAAAAAATAAATGAAAGGCAAACTACTTCAATTTTTCCCTCCCCTTTGGCCTATCGTCTAACCCAAGGTTGATGGCCTAAGCACAGGTCAGAGGCACTGCGAGGCAAGTCCACTGTTCATCGGGACAGGGAAGAGAAAAAGCTACCTCTGGTCTCTTCATGGCACCATTTCTGCCCGCATCACTGTGTTACCAAAGAACTTGGGAAGCACACACACACAGTGTGAGGTAGATGGAGTCAGTGGGGGCTGATAATGTGTGTTTATCTTCCCGAATAGAATCTACACCAGTCAATCAGACTTCTGACCTTTTCCTGTATCAAAGAATCACAAGCAGGAGCCCGCTTTCATAGGCACGCTGTGTCCTCATCATCTGGGTGGAGGAGCCAGGCTGGGCTGGCCTGTGAGATGCCAGCTTTGGGGGAGCGAGCAAGGTTGTACCTGTCATTCAGTGACTCTGGCCATCATGCAGAAGGACACAATCTACATCGTTAATCATCTGGCGGAGTGGAAATAGAGCCATTGAAACAGGCTTTGCCGAGGGATAATAGTCTAGAAATGTCATCATTTATCTGCCGAGAGGACACTTTTATCCTCTGACAACTGGCGAGCCCACCGACATTATATCTTAATTAAAAGAAAAAATTAATCTGTAAAATGCTGTTTCTTGCCAGCCCCTGCGCTTGCCCTGGACTGCATACAACAAAAACAACGGGTGGTCAGAGACCTCGGGGATCCGGGTCCTGGCAAGAGATTGCTCAAGAGCATGTTTGCAAGAGAAAATCAGAATGGAACGATGAAACCCAAACCCAGTGGTAGCCCTGGAGAATAAACAGTACTTGAGAAAATAGTGACATGGGTTGGGTTTTTAGAGGGTGAAGGGAATAGGTAAGAAACAGGAAGAAAGTAGTTGGGGAAAAATCAGGTGTTTTTAGACACGTGGGTTTCTCCAGATAATTAAACCTTTGGTGAGAGGGTATGACGTTTCCCTGCATCTGAGAGATTTATTTTCACTTTCTTTTTCCCCCCTCCCTGAGACTGTTTTCTGGTAGAGTGGGTTTGCTGTAGACATTTGAGTAAGACAGAAAGCCGAGGAATGTTCTGGATGTTCAGAAGTTCTCTCAGGTGAGGGATTGCTGGCTCTGCCGCTGGGCATGAGCTCGGGGCAGAGGGGTGTTGGGCTGGGGCCTTACCTTGCACCACTGTGTAGGAGGCCTCCACTGAAGAGAGGTTGGTGATCACAGTGACGTCGTCATCACGGTTGGAGTTCTCAATGTCGATGGTGATGGATTTCTCCATCTCCCGGTGCAGACTGGTCACCACCCCCGTGGGACGGGTCACGTTGGTCAGACGGCCCTCGTGGTCATAGCTGGAGGAGAGAAATGCTAGCTGGAAGCACAGCCCGTGGAGCCAGACGTTTCCTTGACATTCAGACCCACAGGAAGGCCAGACTCATGGGGGCAGAGACTGGAAGGTGGGGGTCCCTGGATGGTGCTCCACACTGAAGGCCTGCTGTAACCCAAACCTCAACCTGTCCTGAGGAACAATGCTGTGGTTTTCTTGAGACCTTTGATACCACTGACTGCACCTCAATGGAAACCAGTCCCCTGGTCTCAAGCAGTGCGGGCTTAACTACATCTTTCTGAGCTAGTGGGGATAGCTACTTGTAAGCATCCTTTGCTCTTAATGTGTTCCACAGAGTGACCAAGTCAATGCTCCCCAACTATCCACTCTATTTTGTCTCACCTCTGCTGAGCAAGCCTTTAAATGTGTGTGTGTGTGTGTGTGTGTGTGTGTGTGTGTGTGTGTGTGTGTGTGGTGGGGTGTGTGCACTCATGCCCGTGAAAACCAGAAGAGAACTGGAGTTACAGGCAGTTGTTTGCTGCCCAATGTAGATGCTGGGAACTGGACTTGTGTTCTGGAAGAGCAGTGAGTGCTCTTAATCACCGACCCATTTTTCCCAGCCCTTAAACCACACTGTTTTCCCCACTGGTTGTTCATCCAATCCAATCAAAATCTGGTATTTGAGAATGTCTGAGCCTTAGTCTTTTGCATGGTACCACCTCATTCCACTCATCACCTTGTAGACCTCTCAAAGTCAGCCTGGGACAAATTGCCACCTCCATATTCTGGCCTGAGCACTACAAACCTCGCTTGGTCATATAGTCCCTAAGAAACCAAGCTCAGATACCCTAGCCTGCTGGGAGACTCATTGGATCTCAGTTGTCCTCAGCATCCATGTCTGAGCATGCCATGATCGAGTTTGCTGCCTACAAGCTTCCTGAAGAGAGTTCATTATGGATATGAGTTGTTTTCACCTGTTTCTCTGCAGATGGTTCTGGTTTTGCTACTTCCAGATGGAGAGTATTTGCCCTCCCTAGAAGACCGCTGTATTGCTAGAGGCTCCTTAGACCTTAGGTGAGGAAAATGGCTCTTCCCATGGTCTGCATGTAGAAACCTCTCAACTCTCTTGCATGGGCTTTCACACTCAGGAGAGATGGGGAGGAGGGTGGAGCAATGTGAATTTTGCTTAGAGAATGAAAAGGGACACATGGCTAGACCTCTAGCTGGAGGAGGGTCTCCTTCTGGACTGGGGAGAGGAACCCACTTGGCAGGTTCTGAGTGACAGGTCCTGGAGCTGGTACAGGATGTGTGAAGGAGGTTGTCCATGGAGGGGCAGTCCATGGGGGAGCAGTGAGAAAAATTACTGATAAAACATGGAGGGAGCTGGGATACTTGGGATGAAGACCTGGACCAGACTTGGAGTGCCCTGGGAACTATTATCTTTAGGGAGATGAGGAAACAGTCAAGTTCCGTGGATGCTAAGCTGCATGACCAGTGGGGTAAAGGTGGCGAGAGGGACAGAAAGCTTAGTGAGCTGGGGGTCCAGCCTCTTGTCTCTGCCCCTTCCCTTGCCTAGAGTGCTGTGCAGTGGAAATCCAGATAGCACCTTCCCCTCAGAGGCTTGCTGCTGTGACCGTGGAGGGGACCCAGGCTTTCTAAGCCAAAGGGGATGCCTCTGTTTTTTCTTTTTTCTTACTAAAGCAATGGTTTCTCAGGTGTGGGGGGGGGGTCCAAAGATTCTGTTTATGATAGTGACAAGTTAGAACTATCGTGAAGGATCAGTGATTAAGGATTATTAAATAATTACCTATATATATGACAGAAACCTAGGCAGCTGTCAAAATGAACAGCGTGGATTCCTATTTATTGGCACACGGGCATGTGTGTATGAGCACACACACAGAAACAGAGTCGAATGGAAGAGGGAAGAACAGAGAATACCCCTTCCTAGCACATGGCTTTTTACATGTAGACCAGCATTTCTGAAAATATAGACATATAAATATTAACAGTGTTTTCTGTGTGGGATTTTGACTAATTTTGTTTTCTTCTTTGAATATTCCCATGCTTTAGTAACTGTAGCTTCCCTTCATATTTTAGAAGCATAAAAATACTTTAGAATAAGAGAGTGAAGCAATGAAAATGTTCGGGCTCTGAGTGTCTTGTATGGACTCAACAGCAGAATCCAGCAGGCAGGGACTGTGTTGAATGTGTTCTCTGGGACCCAGGCAGGATTTGGAATTCAATGCTCTGTATTTTAGGACATTTGCAATGGGCAGGCTGTGGTCCATCCTTCTGAGAGGAGGAAATAGAGCTTCTCCAGGGGAGGCAGCGAGGACAGGGCAGACATTTCACAGGCTGCTGGGAGAAAGCATGCTCTCTGGCTTGCAGATTGACTTTCACTGGGGATGCAGCTGCCCACAGCTTTGCTTGCTTCCCCAGGATAGATCTGCAGATTCAGCTCTCTGTGCAGAAACCTCTCTGCTCTCAGGAGCGAGAGCTTTGATGACCAGCAATGGGGTCTCCGTGTCAGCCTGATGGACTTGGTAGGACCTTGGTGGCCACGGGGCCTTTGACTTGCTCATAGTCAGAAGACGTTCATCAAACATCTCTTCTATGCAAGCTGGTGGTGAAAGCACTAGAGATTTGGATGGGAACAAAATGGACAAAATTCCACACCTCATGCCAGACGAAAAGGCAAAGGTAAACAAGGCTGCTTTCCCCTACTCTGGGAGCATGGCAGCAGGGCAGGGGATACCCGAAGCCCAATTCTGACATCTCCATGTTGACTGGCTCTCCAAAAGCCACCTTCTAAGACAGAAATGTAACTGTCTCCAGAAGGGCTCATTCCAGCTTGGGAGACTTCAGAGCCTGTCTTTCTATAAGATAACTGCCGAACTTCTTTCCAGGGGAAGTCAGCATCTAGAACATGTCATCTGCTGTTTTCCCGCTGGCTGGATTTGGAGGAAGACATGATCACAACCGCAGAGCACACAGCATAGCTCTCTCTTCTGGTGGGCCTGACCTTAAGGGGAGTTATGTTTTCTACACCTCTAGACTCCGGTTTGCTAAGGTATACTATGACCCTATGATGGGGACCATAGAGCGGTAAGAGAGCGGGATACAAACCAAAGCATTCCAAGTGCAAACTGCATCCCTCAATCCTACTGTTTGAAATTAAGTCCCTGCCTAACGCTTGCATCCTTCTTTATGCAGGAGGGAATGGAGACATAGCTGTGCTTTATTACTTCCCTGTTAGCATCTAGTTTCTGTTGAGCTTCTGAACGCCAGCCTTTGCTGGTTTCTGAAAATATGCTAGTTCAGTGAATGATCACAGCTCCTGTGCAGCTGATATTACCATCTGATACACTGAGGCTCAGACAGGTTGAGAAACTTGTCCAACGCCAGTGAGGTAGTATGTGTCAGAGCTGGCATCCATACCACTGCCTTTCTGATGCTGAGGCCCAGGAACGTCCTGGTAAGCCACACTTTCTCCTGTGGAAGACTGTGGAATCTGTCATTCCCTCTAAAGGTGGACCTTGCCTAGGATACTCTGTCAGGACTCAATAGCCCGCAACTGGGGAAATCTTAATTCCAAGGCTGGGGCTTCCTGGATCTGAGGGAAAGCTCTCATTGAAGCATAAACCATATCTCTCTCTGTCTCTCTCTGTCTCTGCCTCTGTGTGTGTGTGTGTGTGTGTGTGTGTGTGTGTGTGTTTCATTTCTGTTGCCCCAACCCTCTCTCTAGACTTCTGCAATCACTGTGTGCTGTTCACCTGGACCTGATATCTTTGACAGGAAGTGTGGCTTGTGTCTGAGTTTTAAAGCGACAATCTTCTGACCATGTGTAACAAAAGCTAAAACAACAACAACAACAACAACAAAAATCAAAAGAATGCCCCATCTTTTTAGGATGCCTGAGGAAAACTTATCCATGTGAATCTCCACAATGGGGGATCTGGATCCTTAGATTTACTCACATTCCTTTTTTTTTTTTTTTTGGTTTTTCGAGGCAGGGTTTCTCTGTGTAGCTTTGCGCCTTTTTCCTGGAACTCACTTGGTAGCCCAGGCTGGCCTCGAACTCACAACAGAGATCCTCCTGGCTCTGCCTCCCGAGTGCTGGGATTAAAGGTGTGCACCACCACCGCCCGGCTTTTTTTTTTTTAATTTATTTATTTATTGTACATTGTTGTTTTGCCTGTGTAAGGGTGTTGGTCCCCTGGAACTATAGTTACAGACAGTCGTGAGCTGCCATGTGGGTGCTGGGAATTGAACCCAGGTCCTTTGGAAGAGCAGTCAGTGCTCTTAACCACTAGGCCCTCTCTCCAGCCCCAATCTACTCACATTCTGAAGTGTAGCAAATTAATAGAGAAAACGTGATTTAGTCTCACCATAACTCCTGAACAAACACTTTAAAAAAATTGACAATCACATGTATGTTTTCATTCAGCTGCGGACCTTTGGTAGCAAACTGCCTCCAATCAAGAATCCATGTCTGTGGGGTTCCTACATCTGAACGAACTTTGGGGCTGGACTGCAACCTAGGGCTAATTCAGGAGGGCCTCTTTGTCCCCAGCCTTTGCTTCTCATTCAGGAGACTCAACAGCTACCAAGTGCGTTGGTTGGTGAAGTGTGATCAGGTCCCAGCACCTGGAAGGACGCGAAGTTGCTCAGTCCTTGGAGACAGAGAGCTTTCCCCAAAGGGGAAGTCAGGGCCTGGGCAAGCAGTTCTGCAATGCAGGAAGACTCCAGCAGGTGGCGATAGCTTCCTTTGCATTCTCCCAAACCCACCGGCATACACACAGGAAGCGAACATCGTTGATTTAAGCATAATCAACAATGAAGTCTTCTTTCTCTTATCCCTCCTACCCCTATCTCTCTGTGGCATCCCCTCCCCAACTTACTGAATTCTCAACTAGCAGCAACACAGACACAGAAAGCAAGCCAGGGCTCCTAATGCATAACGCTCCCTCAGCTCACTGCTGTGGAGAAAGCCCAGAGGCTGGTAAATTCCATTCAGTCTCTAGCAGGTCACCGGGGACTCAGGTTTAGCAGCCTCCTCCAGCCAGCAACTTTTAGGTTAATACCTGCGGCAGCAGGCTTGCTTGACCAAAGCTGCTTCAGGAGCTAGGGAAAACAGCTTTTTTTTTTTTTTTTTTTTTTTTTTTTTTTTTTTTTTTGGCAAAACAAACGGTAGAACTATTAAGTATGAGATAATTGTTGGAGGAAATATGACCAGCCCTCACATCTTTTAATATACCTAGCACTTTATCTGTATTGATCTGCTTCTGCTAAAGAGGAAATTCAGAGTTTATCTACCTGTCTGTGCAATCAAGTGTGTTGCTGGACCTATTGTTAAATCACAGAGGCCCCGCTGGGACCCTGCCTCTTACTTTCTAATTTCCGCACCCATGGCAAACATGAATAATCAGTGGGGTTAATCAGCACTTTATCTCCCAGGTGCTGTGCGTGTCCAATATCCTGAAGTTTGAACGGCAGCAGACAACAGGAATTCCCAATGCTAGCAGGGAGGATGCTCGATATCAGAGGCCTGATAGAGCAAATCATTTAGGAGTCAGGAGAAGGGACATGAATATCCTGGGGCTATAAGAAATCATTAAAGTTAGGAAGACGTGACTAGGCAATTTTAAAAGCAACGGTGAATGGTCCATCCGGATACCAGTGAGAGCAGGGGGGAGGGCGCTAGGGAGACTGGTCCAAAGCCTACTTACTCATAGAAAGTGGTCCATCCAGTTTCATCACTCTTGGTGGCTAGGAGTCCAGTGTTCCCATCATAGGTCATGAGGCCAAGCTCCAGGTTCTGTGTAGACACGGCTTTGAGGCCTCCATTGGTGCCCACGGTAAGGGTGATGATCTGGTTATCGGGCATGAGCAGGTGGCGGGGCATGCCGCTGCTGTCCCGGCGGATCTTTAGGGAATTTCCGTTGTTGTCAATCAACTCAGTGACGTCATTGTCGGCACTGTATGTGAAATTGTACAAGTACTCCCCCGTCACCAGGCTCACGGTGTACTGATGGATCCCATCAGCGTTGAACACGTACAATTCCTGCTCTCCCGGAGATGCAGCCTCATACTGGTTGAAGGCATTAAGAACAGGTTTGTTTTTGCTGACCGCCCTGATCCGAATATTCCCAAGGTCTGCGATGTAGATGGTGCCATCGGGAGCCACAGCCAAGGAGGATGGGGAGTTCAAGATGGCGTCTGTGGCGTAAGCATCATCTCCCGAATAGCAGATGCAATTGACGTCATTTTTGCAGTCGCAGTCAGAGGCTGCCCCGGCTAAGAGGCAGATCTCCCCGTTGGTGGTGACCTGGCGTAGGCGGTTGATCTTTTTCTCATCCGTCTCCGTGATGTAGAGCACCCCAGTATGAGAAATGGCGATGGCGCTGGCTGACTCCAGAGCAGAGTGGATGGCAAGCTTACTGAGTGAGTAGTCAATGCCAGGAACCTGGCAGTGCATAGGCCGTCCTGCGATGATGCTGACCTGGTGATTCTCAGTGATCCGCAGGATGACGTTGTTCTCCAGAACGTACAGGGAATTGTCCATGGGGTTGACGGCAAGGTCTGTCGGCCATTCCAGACGAACCTGTCATGATATGGCATTTCAAGAACAGCCTCTAATATATTGATTTTATGCATTTGGAGAAAAGACTTAGCTTTAAAAAATAGTTACTTTATTTTATATAATGCTTTCCCTCAATGTATGTTGGCACCATGTGTGAGCCTGATCAGAAGAGGGCAACGGTATGTCGGATCCCCTTGTAAGCCACCACTTGGGTGCTGGGACTCAAACCCAAGTCTTCTGCAAGAGCAACAAGTGCCTTTAACTGCCGAGACATCTCCCGAGCACCGACTTAGCCTTTTAAGTAGTACACTTACTGTAGCACCCTTACAGTTCATTGAACTATTTGCCTGAGCTGGCTGTTTATGATGGAGAAGAGAGGAGCATGTGACAAACTCTTCCTTCAATTTCATCTGTCCTGACTCGAGTCCTGCCAGTTCCATCCACAACCCTGTTTCTCAGCCTCAGATGACTAGCCAGGGCTGCAGCCATCAAATGTGGTGGAACAGATAGATAAACGCATAAGGGACCAAGGCAATTCAGCCCATACTCAGCTCCCCAAGCTATGGGTCAGAGAAGGCTGTGTTCATTTGGAGAAGACACATTTGTCTAAATCGCAAAAAAGCAGCCATGTGGCTTGGAAGGTGGCCCTAGCCCAAGAACAGACAAAGAACAGGCTGGTTAACAAACTACAACTTGAGTGCTTGAAAAAAAAAAAAAGAAGAAGAAGCGAACAGAGCCAAGTCAAATACATTCTTCCTCTGTGGAATTTGAAATAAAAATCTCAGTAGCAAGTTGTCAGTTTGTTGGGGAATTTGAGCTAAAATTTATGAGGTTGACCGAGGGTTGAAAAGACTCTTACAGGCAGGGTGAACATACAAGCCGGCTTCTTTGAACAAATGCTGCACATTTGAGGAGCCTGTGGTCTCTGCCACTCTAAGGGACCCGATGAAACACACACTTTGGAGGATGATTGAGGAGGGCTCTGCTCTGGTAACTACTACACAAAGTGGAGGTTTATATAGTGAAGATGCAATCATTCCAGATTAACAGGGAAGCTCTGATTGACATGTAATGCTAAACCATACAGTCTCAGATCTTTGAAAATGATGGAGACGAGAGATAATTATACAGCAGCCCCTACCCTATAATCTGCCACTGCTAGAGTATGCCACCAGCTCAGCTTCTCAGAGAAGAATTGCCCTCTCTGTTCCCCTCTCCCCCCAGTCTCTCTCTCTTTTATTGCCCCTCTCTCTCTTTCTTTCTCCCCCCCATTCCTGTCCTGCATTTTTTTTCCATTTCTAGTTCACCTTGATTCCTCTCCAAACTAAGATCAGTATCCATAGCTCATACTCCCAACTCACACAGGAACAGGTGGGAACTACGGGCTAAGACCTAGGAGTTGGTTAAGGATGAGAAATAGAGTCCCACCTGGGCCACATCCATGCTGGAGTCACAGCTCAGTGGCCGGACAGCTGTGAGGTCATTGGACCCCAGCAGGGTGGAGATGATTCCATTTTGGTCGACCTTCCGGATCATGGTAGCATCAACGAAGTACATAAGCCCATTCTTGTCCACAGCAATACCTGGAGGGGGAAGCATGGGATGTGTGTGTGGTTTTTTTTTTTTTTTCTTTTGACAGGAGGGTGGTTTGTGGAGGAGATGGGGGATGCCCTGCTCTAGGCATGATGTGTTTGGACCAGGGACCTTACTGGGATGGGTGAGCATCCTCGGAACAGTAAGCTCTCAGTCCTTTCAAGGCAAACGTTTTCTCAAGGGCACTGTGCTGTGCTGTGCTCAATTCCGAGGGTGCTCGCTGTATTCCCCCCAATCAATGACATCACCTTGAACTGCAGAGGAACCAGGGCTGCAAATGAAGGGGGAAACAGCCCCGACTCTCCTCTCTCCAGAGACTCTGCTCTCTCCAGAGACTCTGCTCTCTCCAGAAAACAAGTTATTACCAAAGTCCATTGCTTTAAAAAAAAAATGATTGGTAGTATATTACTCAAATACCCTTCACAACTAATTGTGACAATGAGGCTGAGAGACAAGGATGCTTTTAGCCACAAACTCCCAGTTCAAAATGTATCCTCCAGGAAGAATTCCCAATTAAGCCTTGACTCCAATCAGCACTCCAGTGCCCCCAGGGGACACAGAGCCCTAGCATTTCCCTGTCACAGCAGGACTGATAAGACACAGACTGCAGCTTCTATTTCTTTTGCGTTTTCATTTCAGTGCCCAAGTACAAGGCTTGGCATCCTTAATCCATGCTGCAGGCTGCTTGCACAGTAGCTAAAAATGCTAACAAGAATTAGAACCTGATATGATTGCTCTTTAACCCCAAGCATCTTTAGTCCTTTCAAATAGACACTTATCGATTCCAAGAACTCCCCAGGATAGGAGTCATGGAAATAATACCCGTCCTTTCTTATTTTATTATTTATTTAATTTTAGTGTGTGTGTGTGTGTGTGTGTGTGTGTGTGTGTGTGTGTGTGTGCACGTGCATATATATTTGTTTGTGCACACATGCATCTGATGCATCTGGAGGCCGGAAGTTGATATTGGGTGCTGTCTATTTTATTTTTTGACATAAGGTCTCTCGCTGAACCTGGAACCTGCTGATCTGATGTAATTAGGGATTCCCCTGTCTCTATACCTCTCCAGAGTAGGGATTACAGGTATGTACCACTGCAGCTGATTTTTTTCTTTTACGTAAATGCCACATGTCCTTATGATTATGCCACAAACACTTTACTCAGTGACATCTGTCTATCCAGCCCTCCCCAAATTCTTCTTCTTCCTTTTTTAATCTCTGAAACTCAAGGACAATTTAATTAGAGTTTAAAAGAAAAATACCCAAGGCAGGCAAGCTGTAAATCTCGGTCTTGCCTGGAGGAGGAAGTTAGAGAACAAGAGGAAACCACACTATTTAAGCTAAGCCAGCATGGAGGCCAGCCATATGGTAGATAAGCAGGGAAGGGATTTTAGGGAAAAAGTGAAAAGGCCCAAAGTATCAAATGGCCACTTAGTCTTAGGCCCGCTTCTGGAAGAAAATGACAGAAGACAAGAAAAAGGAGAAGTTGCATCTTTCTGAGTCAGAGCCCAGAAAGGCAGGCAGACTCAACAGAACCTCATGGCAGCTTGTAGTGACTGTGCCAGGGGCTGGGGATTCTGGGAAAGGACTCTATGTCATTAAAGGGCTAATTCAGTCCTCTTGTTCCCTTTAGCGTGGCTTATGGTGAACCCACCTTCCTGAGGGACAGTCCCTTGGCTAGGAGATCAGCTAGACCAACTGATTAATTTAAGGAAGAAGACAAGGCCATGCGGCTAGCTACAGCAGTGGTTCTCAACCTAGGGGTCATGACCTTGCACAGGAGTCGCCTAAGGCCGTCGGAAAACACAGATATTTACACTATGATTCATAACAGTAGCAAAATGACAGCTCTGAACTAGCAATGAAAATAATTTGACGTTTGGGGGTCACCACAACAGAACTGTGCTGAAGAATGGAAGGTTGAGAACCACTGATCCAGAAGCAGGTTGCGTTCTTTTGACTAAGAGGAAAAAGCTTTGCCTCCCACTGAGTACCCCACCTCACCCCCCACAATTCTTAGCTGCTACAGTTTTCTTGGGTCTTCACAACATGACGGACACGATGCCTCAGACTTTAGATACACACTGTTGTCTGACATCGAAGTCTGGCATTAGTGGAAGCTCCTGATGGCCTCTGTTGCCTCTCTAGCCCTTACGGCTGGCACTCTGACGGAGCTAACACTGTCTTCTGGTTCTCTGTGACTGGCAGCAGCCAGAAGTCTCCAGGTACAGACTACTATGTTTCCATAAGTAGTGTATGCGGGAGGTAAAGTTTACTTTAGTAAATTAGCTTAAAAGCACCCACATAGACCCAGGAGCCTCACAATAAATGGTCTTAGGAAAAAAATGGTGTCTTAGCCTATAAGGATTTACTCAGCTTGCAGCAGGCTCTATGTGGGGTACAGGGCTCCCTCTTTCTGTGGTCTTTACCTCGAGGGCTCATGAGGGTCGCATCCACAGCCTTCCCTCCATCCCCACAGCGGGCTTCATCAAAGGGCAGACACTGTTCACCAGTTCCCGCCACCACCTCTGAGTTCCCAGCCAGGTCTTTGGCTCCACTCAGAGACTTGACTCGGTAGATTCTGCGACTGTTGGTGTCAGAGACGTAGAGGGAGCCGGTCACAGGGTCCACAGCCAAGTAGTACTTGTGTCCTGGGCTGTTGCTTTAGGAGAAGCACAAAGAGAAAAGAAGAAGGGACTATGCAGCTGGCCTCTTGGGTCGGAGGTTGACAAAAATCCTAGCGAGCCTCTTACCTTCTCTAGTGTCTTTCCATTTTAGTGAATTAGTGACACTCTGAGTTATATTTCAACACATTATGGCTCCCAGGTACTCATGATTAGGCTTATGTTTCTCATGCTGTTTTGGGATTTGAAGATTCCCATCAAACTAACAGACTATTGCTTCATTTAACTGACAAAAGACCCCCCCTCCAGTCCTGTTTTGGTGAGCAAGGATAGTCACTCAATGCCAGCTTCGTATATTTCCCATGTTGTCTTCATATGTTGTCTTATGGGATTTAGGAACCTAATCCCCCTGTGATGATGTTCTCTTTTTCATCTATGCCTCTACACGACCTCTGAGGTCATGAAGACTGGAGCAACCTAGGATCTGCTAAGCTTGTGATGACCAGGTCCCTAGGGCCATCTCCCACTCTTGACCTTAGAGCTGACTGTCACCTAGCGTCTTTGCAAATGAAATTGGTATTTACTGCAAAGTGTAGTTATCTAGCCATGATGCTCAACATCTGCACTTGATCCTGTCCAAACCACCATCCAGCATCTGAATTACCAGCGGAGAAGATGCCGCTCTCCAGTGCTGGATTAATACCGAGGTGTGAGTCCTGAGCCTCCCTGGCTGCTAATCCCTTCTGTGGGTGAAGTAGATCAGGAGGCTGTGGGACCCCGGGGCTTGCATGTTTCCTCCGCTATGCCTCTCAATGTCATTCGTGAGCAGGACCAAAATGGAGCAAGACCTGGAGAACTAACTCAGGATTAAGACACGGGAAATGCATGACTCACACGCAGCTAGGGACCTCAGGTGAGTCTTTTGGCAACAGTGAGCATTGGCTTTCTTTTTTGGGAAATGACAAAATCAAATCTGATCTTTGCTAATGGTCCTCCTGGCTCAAAAGTCTATAGCTCTCCCCTTGGGGCTGCTCCTCATGGCGGCTGGGACCAGAATGAGTGCTCACATCTCTCCAATGCTGATGATTCAAATCCTCCTTTCCTGGGGCTAGTGGCGGGAGCTGCTTTCTGGCCCAGTGCATGGGTTCCATGTACCTAGGATGAGTGCGGGCCTTTTTGTCTAGATAGTTTTCAATTATATTCTGGAATGACGGGAGGAGGGGGCTTGGAAGAGGTGAGTGGAAGGTGGCCATGGTGACAGTTGGTGTCAGGTGTATTTGTCCTGTGGACATTAGCTGGTAAATTACTAATTAAAACACTATCATTTGGGTTCTTGCCTGATTGAAAAGAAAAGGAAAGAGTTGGGAAGCTATTTTTAGGAACTATTTGTACGTCTAGGCCATCTTTAATTCCTGCTCCTCTTCGGGTTGCTATTAAGACTGATAATTGAACTGGAAGTCAAGGTCCTTTCAAAGAGTGGCTTACTTTGGGTTCTCTTCTTTCCCTTCCCTCTCCCTTTATTTTCTGCCCTCCTCACTTTTTGGCTGAGTCGTTAGAGAATATCCATATACGCAAAACAAATTAGGGCAGAAAGGGAAAAATCCATGCCATTTTTTAATTAGATGCTGCACCCTCTCACTAAATGAACAGTAGCTGGCATGATCCTCAGGAAGATCAAGGCGCTGCACATCTGTGCCTATGTATGAGCAAGATAATTAATTCTGGACTTTCTAGGGAACCCGATCTGAAGAGGCTTTTCCAAATCTCTGGCATAGGAGCTGACAGGTGGGGTTAGCTGTTGCTTGGGGAGACCATTCTTCTGGTAGCCCATCCTCTTTCTAACCATGATTTCCAGAGAGCAGTTGAGGAACAATAGAGAACCAGGTTCCATATTGGTGTCTGTGGTGAGGAGCAGACATGGTTGGTCTGTGGGTTTCCAGGAAGCGGGAGTCTCTGGGGGACATTTCTAGTCTTTGAAAAAATTTGGCTGCCTTGGGGTATCTATAATCAGCCAGTTTGGGGGTTTTCAAGATTACAAAGGTGGAGCTTTTTTTTCCCCTTCCCTAAAAATGGCCATTCCTCAGAGAATGATGATGCCAAGTCATTTGATTCTATCTCTCGTCCAATTCCGACCCATTGTCACAAAGGGTTTCATGGAGCGGAGACAGCATTCATTCCATGAATAAGTTGCCCTTGTCCTTCTCCCCAAAGGTAAGAGCATCTTTTCTATCAGAATACTCCTGCTGCATCCATCTCCCTGCAGTGCTCACAGGCACGCACATACATTCGCGTTGCATAGTCGACATGTGAATTCTACCAAAATGATTTTACATAACCGTGGATCAGCACGGTGACAGAGGCCCTTTAGACAAAAGGCACTTGGTCTACACCTTCCAAACTACTCAAGGGTGATTTAGCTTCATAATAATTCTCAATGTATCTAACTGTTGGATTCATTCTTATCAGCAGATTGGCAATTAACGTGTGTATGTGTGTGTATGTGTGTGTGGTGTTTAAATGAGCACATATCTAGGGGAAAATCATTAATGAGTTGAAAATGAGTTTTTGACCCGTTTCCAGTTCATTAAAGCTTTTGTGAACCCAGTCCAGCATTTACAAAAGCCCCAAGTTTGCCTCAACTGTTTAGCCCAATTATGGACCACACTGAGCAGCCGGGACAGAGGTTCACCGAGGGTTCATTATCTTGCGCTCGCATCTCCCGGAAATTCTAATTACTGTCAGCTTATTTGGTTGCTTTTTGACTGCATTTCATAATTGCAAAAGCTTATCATATCCACAACACACAATTAGCACATAAAAAAGTTACTGTATTGGGTACATAAAAATATACAACATTACACAAGAAGCACAAAACAAGAAAGTGAACACAAGGAACAAACGAACCATAGCAAATTATACGGGAAAGAGTTCTTCATCTTACCTATGTTTAAACTCTTTATTTCTTTATAGAAAGAAAACAGAAGGAAAAAAGAACAAACAGTTAGCCGAGGAATTGATGATAATGCAAACATAACATTTTTTTTTTTGTTTGTTTCTTGTATAACGGAGCCCACTCCCACCCCCGCCAAAAAAAAAAAAAAGCAATCTTTTTCATTTTTTTTTCTTTTCTGACTGACAGTTCCTGGCTCAATTACTTGGGAAGAATCCCTGAATTTGGAGTCCTCCCGGCCACTGGGAAATGTGCGCAAGAATGCTTGGATTCTCTGACAGGCAAGGTGGCTGTCAGGGGACACAGGGGGCAACAGGTGAGACAGGACTTCTGGCTGATGAAGTGATGGCAGATGGGTTGCATCTCAGGGGCAATACCTGTTGACTAGTAATGGCTCCTGTGAGTGTGGATGTAGAAGAGTTCTGAAGCCAGATTCAAGCTCAGCTGTCGAGAACTCTGTGATTGACTTATAATGTCTGTCCTGGGTGTGGAAGGAGCACAGCTACACTTGTGCTGCTGATTGCTACTGGCATATTAAGGGTAGAGTCGGGACCACCCAAAAGAGAGATCCCTGGCTCATACCAACTGCAGCCTGGTGAAGGCTTTTGACTCCCCAAACCAGTTTCTCCCCCTGCTCCGTGCCTCCTTGC
The DNA here is from genome assembly GCF_949786415.1 of Peromyscus eremicus. NCBI lineage: Eukaryota > Metazoa > Chordata > Mammalia > Rodentia > Cricetidae > Peromyscus > Peromyscus eremicus. Next base: position 20,015,715 of record NC_081423.1, read on the forward strand.
TCTGCTCCTTCCCCCGTTCACTTCCATCCTCGCAACCCGTATTCATTCTTTCTCACTGTAGCAGCCAATACTATGCCCATTCATAAAATTCATAGGCAATACTGTCCTCTTGTAAGCGGAGCCAGAGACTCCAGTTAGCACACCACTTAGGAGAGTTAGGAAAAAAAAAAAAAAAAGGTTTGTTGCTTTTTTTCTCCAAGAACAAAACAGATATTTCAATTTCAGCGGGAAAGCGGCTGAAATGTAGCATTAGAGAAGAAGAGATGTAAGTGCCCCGAATAAGGAAATCCACTTCCAATTCCTGAGGCTTCTAGGTCCAGGTAGTAGGAGCCCTGGATTCCCTTTCCTTCCAGCTAAGAGAGGAGGCTTGGGGACAGGACAAAGAGAGGTGAATGCCCTGATTCTGAGGTGCAGCTCAGGCCTCTGCTGGGGGCCATCATTAGAGGGAGGTTTACACAGAGATTACATTTTTATATTTTAGTCTAACATGTTAGTTTTTGCAAAAAAAAAAAAAAAAGTTAATTAAATGACGCTGATAACTCCTGAGCTCTGACTGACATAGTACAATTTAAGATTCAGTCTGTAAAGCCTGGTGTGTCAAGGTGGCAGCCGGGAATTCTCGTGTCTATTTTATATTGCTTAATGAAAGTGAAATGCTATCTGCCACCAGTGGTAGACACATTTGCCTCTTAATTATTACAATATCAATTCCATTTTTTTTAACTCAAGATTTTGTGAGAAGACTGGATGGGATTTGGGTCTGCAGTCTGACCTACTTCGTTTCTAAGAACATCTGCTTTAAGTTGATTACTCTATCAGTGTTAGGGGAAGAGCACAGGAGGGGCGGGGGATCAAGGCATAGGAAGGTGTGGAGTTTGACAGATCATGTGGATATGAGCTTTGGATAAAGGCTGAGGTCACTGTTCTTCAGTCCAGGGCAGGAAACTAGCCAAAATAACACCATCCTTTAGTCAGTCTGTGAAGAGTATAGATACCCTACTTCTGAGGGACAGGTTTAGACTTTGCACACCCTCAACAACATAAACCCTTCAGGCACACCCTTTGAGGGAAAAATGATGTCTCCAATTTACGAAACTGAGATGAATTAGCATTTCACACCACAAAGTCTAGGAGTCCTCTGCAAAGGCTTCAGGGTCTCCCCCGGGCTCCCCAGCCTCTCTCCCAGAGCTCTCATCACCCTGTCTCATGATTTATGTGAGTGTGCTGGTCTTTCCCATGTCTTTGAGAGCAGGACGAGACTTACACATCTCGGCATTGCTGATACTTCAAAGAGAGGAAGGGCTGGGGAAATAAGTCTTGGAATGCAGGGAGCATGGAATGAGGCTGCTTCCCTTGGCCATGGACTAGCTGCACCCCCTGTGTTCTGTTCAGAAGTTTGAAGCTGCAGACAGTTGTGAGCATATGCACCTTACCCTTCATGTCCTCTCTTTCCCCTTTCAAATAGAGTGGAGTTGGGCTGGGCACAGTTTTATTGTTGCTGTTCTAAGTACAGAAACATTAATTTGGGATACATTTAGTTGAGTTCTAGAGGGATGTGGCTAGGGGAACGGCATCTAGCTAAATTATTGCCAGCCATTCTGTCGTAAGAATCGCTTTTGGGAATGCTTCTGCCCTACTGTGTTGATTCATGTAGCATCTTTGTAGGGCATGTGAGAGCCACCGCAGAATTCATCCTTCATGGTTATATGTACATGGGCGACAAGATGATTAATGAATGTCAGTTCAAAGAACATTACAAGAAAATGTGAAATGCCCAGAAATATTACAAAGGAAACCTGATAGAGGTTTCTCTAAGTTTTGTACTTCTTACAACTTCATGTTATCAACAACCAATTGTGAACATGGCAGCAAGTTTTTTTTTTTTTTTTTTTTTTACTTTATCAATAATCTGAAAGCAATTTTGATGGGTTATATGGGAGGAAAGCCTTAATATGTGTGTTCATTCTATAGATAACAAAATCAGAAAATAACTGTCACATAAAAAATAATCAAAGAGCTGGCTGTGGCGCCACTTGGGAGGTAGAGACAGAAGGATCAGGAGTTTATGGCCATCCCTGGGTAAATAGCAGCAAGTTCAAGGCCAGCCTGGGCTATGAGACCCTGTTTCAAAACCCCCAAACAACAACAAAAAATCCCAAGACAAAACAAATGATAGCAACAACAAAACTATCCGAAGAGAATCAAAAGGGTATGGAAAAAAAAATCAAGCATCACAGAAGTGGAACAGGAGTCAGTTAATACAAAGTATTGGGTCATTTGTGCTTGGTGATGCCGGTGATCCCTGCGGCTTTTTACAAAACTTGCCATTTGGTTTTATTTTTCTCATCTTAAATAATATTGTTTCATTTTTCATTTCCTCTCATCCAAGTACTAACTAGACCTGACCTTCCTTAGCCCTCAAGTCAAGACGAGACTCAGATGGTCAGGGTAGCACAGTGGGAGGTTCTTTCTCTTAATTGCATTTATTATTATTAATTATTATCATTATTATTGTCTGTGTCTGTGTATGCTGTGTGTCTGTGCATGAGTATAAGCATGCACACGGCATGGAATGTTTGTGTAGAGGTCAAAGGACACCTTTTGGAGTTGATTCTATCTTTGCCCTGTGGATTCTGGGGAATGAACGCAGGTCATTGGCCTTGTGCACCAAGCACTTCTCTCCACTTACACACCTCACTGACACTCATTTCTCATTTTCAATTTATAATTTGCTTATCTTCTTTTTAAGAGGGACCTCCTAAAATTGCATTCCCTTTTAGCCTTGTGAGCTTAGATCTGTCCTTGGTGAAAGGGCTTTGAAAACAGAGCCAAGAGGTAGCCGATTTTTCAGAGACATGGTGGTTAGTACTATTCTGGGTTGGGGACTTTGTCTGCTGTCCTTTCCTGTCACTCATTCACAGCTGACAGGAGGGAAGCTGGCACCTTCTCCAGCTGCAGTCACACTGCACAGCCTCACACTGACTGGGTCCAGCTGGCTGTAGTCACACTGTGTGTCCTTACACTCAGTGGGTCCAGCTGCTGTCACACTGTCCTCACACTCAGTGGGTCCAGCTGGCTGTAGTCACACTGTGTGTCCTCACACTCAGTGGGTCCAGCTGGCTGTAGTCACACTGTGTGTCCTTACACTGACTGGGTCCAGCTGGCTGTAGTCACACTGTCCTCACACTCAGTGGGTCCAGCTGGCTGTAGTCACACTGTGTGTCCTCACACTCACTGGGTCCAGCTGCTGTCACACTGTCCTCACACTCAGTGGGTCCAGCTGGCTGTAGTCACACTGTGTGTCCTCACACTCAGTGGGTCCAGCTGGCTGTAGTCACACTGTGTGTCCTCACACTCAGTGGGTCCAGCTGCAGTCACACTGTTCGTCCTCACACTCACTGGGTCTAGCTGGCTCTAGTCACACTGTGTGTCCTCACACTCAGTGTGTCCAGCTACAGTCACACTGTGTGTCCTCACACTCAGTGGGTCCAGCTGGCTGTAGTCACACTGTGTGTCCTCACACTCAGTGGGTCCAGCTGCAGTCACACTGTTCGTCCTCACACTCAGTGGGTCCAGCTGGCTGTAGTCACACTGTGTGTCCTCACACTCACTGGGTCCAGCTGGCTGTAGTCACACTGTGTGTCCTCACATTCAGTGGGTCCAGCTGGCTGTAGTCACACTGTGTGTCCTCACACTCAGTGGGTCCAGCTGGCTGTAGTCACACTGTGTGTCCTCACACTCAGTGGGTCCAGCTGGCTGTAGTCACACTGTGTGTCCTCACACTCAGTGGGTCCAGCTGGCTGTAGTCACACTGTGTGTCCTCACACTCAGTGTGTCCAGCTGCAGTCACACTGTGTGTCCTCACACTCAGTGGGATGGATCCTTGTTTATCTCTCAGGTCAAGCTTGTCTTTTGGTATGCTTCTTTGGATTTCCAGCGTCTGTTGCTTTTGCGCTCCTCTCCAGGCTCCCGCTTTATCCACATCTCTGCCTCCTTCAGCACCAACACATCTAAGTCGGACAACTCCCCACCCTGAAGATCTGCCCTAGTGTGGTTCTGCCATGGGCCCACCCGAAAGCACATGGAGGATGTTCTCTTCAGTTAAAAACAAAATAAAACAAAACACATGAAACATCATCACTTTCGTTTGGAAAATGGAAAAGAATTTCAAACGTTAGAGGAGGTATGGCAGTCTTACGTCTATCAAAATGGGCCACACCAAGAGACATTACAGAGATACTGTCCCAGCCCTGACTGCCATGCTGTGGGGTCTACCTCTTAAGATGTTTCAAATTTGGGAGAGAAAGATTTATCTTTGAGAGAAATTCACCCTAAGATGTTAGTGACTGATGAATTTGCTCCAGAGTCTTTAGGTTTTCCATGGACCAGGTGGACAGGGTGATAAGGACAGGAAGGAACACATCTCCTAAAGGTGGGACGTGAGGCCTTTCAGGGAAGTGGGTGTTGAGAATGTGTCAGCTCAGAGCACACAGGTGATGACCATGGTACTCTTCCCAGCATCCGAAGTTACTGGAGCGTGGGGACCTCTGGCCTGAAAAGCTCAATGAAGACTGCGGGAAGACTTCAACAGCATCTTGATGGGGAGGCGGGGCGCTGGGGTGGGTGAGCAAGGTAGGGATGGTGCCTTGACTCCAAAATGGAATCACTCAGCTGCCAAGCCACAATGGAGAAAGAAAAGACACAGGCAAGACAGTCTCCCCCTCCTCCCTCCCTCCTCTGTGGGTGACTGTTCTGAAGAGAGGGATTGACATCTCTTTGTTTTCAGGCGTGTGGTGGGAAGAAAAGAAGAATCGAGTCAGTGTTCTTGTAAAAGCTTAACTTCTAATCGGCTCTGGGTTCCTGCCTGATGAAAGCAAGAACAAGTTTGAAGACAGTAGAAAAAAAAGGTGTGTGTGTGGGGGTGGAAATCACACAGCAGTCAAGGGATATTGGGAATGATAGCCCTCAAGCTGCCCTCAATGTTACCGCATAGGCATGGGATGTTTTCCTTTGATTGGGCCGTTAGCTTTTACCACTGGTGTTGTGGTCTCTACGGTTTGAGAGATATGGAATCAAAGGCCAGGTCCAACAAGAGGGGAGGGACTGGTTCTTCAATTCCAATACCCATCTTGAGTATCCAGGACTTGAGTGTAACAGGAGGTTGGACACTGCTCTAGACATGACAGGGTAGAGATGACCAAGGTGTGTACTGTATACACACACCCACGCTTAAAGAGCCACACAGAGAGAACCAGGAAAGGTAGGAAGCAGCCTAATGGAAATCCAGAATGTCACACTCTCAGAGGAGGGGGAGAACTTCTAGCAAGAGGGGACCTTCAGAATGGAACTAATTGACAGGAAGCAGTTGCCTAGGTCGAATGGATATGTTGAGTTGAGCAAGCAGCATGAGTTAAGATTTGGAAGTGGGAATGTACCATGCCATTACTGATTTGGTTTTGAGCAGGAAGAGCCCTAACAGAGGAGCAAGTCCATAAATGGAGGATTGGTGGGGGAGGGCCCAGCCGTTTGTGGGTGGGGCCATCCTTGGCTGGTGGTCCTGGGTTCTATAAGAAAGCAGGCTGAGCAGGCCAGTAAGCAGCCCCCTCCACGGCTTCTGTATCAGCTCCTGTCTCCAGGCTCCTGCCCTGTTTGAGTTTCTGCCCTGACTTCCTTCCATGATGAATAGTGCTGTAGAAGTGTAAGCCAAATAAACCCTTTCTGCCCCAACTGGCTTTTGGGTCATGGTGTTTCATCACAGCAATAGGGAGCCTAACTAAGACACACACAACAACAATAACAACAACGACAAACCAGTCCCAGGAAGGAGGCTTCCCTGGGTGCGATCTGGAGAAAGCTGGTGAGAGTTTGCTGTCCTGTCACTGTGCCTCCTGCTTGCTCTCTCTCTCTCTGCTCATCTACTACCCACCCCTGCCTCCTCCTGTATTTCCTGGCCTTGCGCTCTGTTTCTGTAATGGTTTCTTTGGCTCTTCGGCTCAGCTTGAAAGTGCATTTTCTTCTCCAGGTGCCCACCTCTACCCTCAGCAGGGTATTTCTTGAGCCCACATTTCATCTCTCCTGTCCTCACGGAGGTACACGTGTGCCTAACACTTAATACTCAGTAAACATCCTGTGGAGGAGGGGGTCGCAGTTATCTCCGGGTGGAACGGCCGTGTCTCCCCCACCCCACCCCTTCTATGTTTCCCCCTTATGGTGCCTGGCAGAGTTTTGACTCCTAAGAATATTTAGTGATAGCTGTTGGTGGCCAGGTCACTGATGCCTTTCCCAGCAGGAGCTGTGAGGACACTGATTGCCAACTTGATTGGATGGAGAAGTACCTAAGAGATTAGTGAAGCATGCCTCTCAGTGTGTCATAAAGGTGTTTCCAGAGATGATTAGGTCATGAGGACTCTGACCTAATGCTTAATCCATTGATGGATTTAAAAAACAGCCTAGACGACAGGGAGGCTGTGGCACTGTGGAGGGGGTGGGCTGGGTTGGAGGATGTGGGTTGTTGGAGCATGTGCTCAAAGGCTATCTTGCCCTGACCTCTCTTGTCATGGTTCTGCTTGGCTTCCTGTCTGCCATGGCGTGACCTGCTCTACCACACCCTTCCTGCCAAGACAGACCGAGTGCTCAGCAACCTGAGCCAAGGTTCTTCCCATTAAGTTGGTCTGTCAATCTTTTTGCTCACATTGATGCGAATTTAGTGGACATAGACATCCAGTGCAAACATGACCTGTGCCTTGTGCATCTTTCACATAGTTAGCTGAGGGCGCTTCAAAAGCATCACCAGTCACAGGGTGGCTCAGGCCCAAATCCTAGGGCTCTCCCCTCCCCCCACCTCTTTTCCTCTCCATCTTCCTCTCTTTCCCCCCTCTCTCCCTCTCTTCAGTCCTTATATATCACTCATCAGGTTTAACGGGAAGATACATCTTCACTGGAACATTTCCACATCCTGTCAGCACTACCAAATCACCACGACCCAAATCCTGGACCACTGACACAGTCTTTCTATGAATGTTCTTGCCCCATCCCTGTATTCCTACGGTCCATTTTCCACAGGCTAGCCAGAGCCATCTTTAAAACAGGCCACTCAGATCATACATCAACTACATCCACCCTCTACTTCAACCTCCAGTGGCTGCCCATTGCACACGAAATGCAACTTTTGCCTGTCTGTATGCAAGCAGTCACTTTTCAAAGCGCCTGCCCCTTCCTTGCCTCTCTGGGTTCCTGTAAAGACGCTCTTCAGAGGTCACCAGCCCCTGGTCGCATTGAACTTCTATGGGCTCCTTCAATTCGCCAGGTTACTGGCAGGAAATAGATCTTCTGCCTAACTTTTCTGTGCCTGGAATGCTTTCCCCCAGATGTCATTCAGGGCCCAGCTCAAAGGCTATCAGTAAGAGAGGTTTCTCTGATTATTTTGTGTTTTGTAGCCCTCTTGTTCTCCCTATTCACCATGTTTCCTATGTCTTGACCTGTTAGATTTTCCTTAAAACATTCATGTCTATTTGAAATTATTTTTTCACTTTCCACATGGTATAATTGGGAGTTCCCTATTGAATCACAAACACAACATGGGGGCATAGTTTATATTCACCAGATATTTGTTGAATACTCCCCTCCCCCTCATTTACTCATTTATATTTTCCTCCCTCTCTGAATACATCCTCCTCTGATTGAGGATTTGGAACCAACTTTCCTTGGAAAGGTATTTTTCAAGAGCATTTAGGAGTCTCTGTTTTCCCAACACAGAGGAATCTAGTCTTCAGACTTAGTAGCAAGCAATGGTCAGGAGGAAATCTCCCAGGACGGTGAGAAATGACCGAGTTAGGCCAGATGTCATTTTGCTATACTGCATCCTATGAAGTACAAAAAGACCCAGAGGGTTTACTAGGGGTAGCACCCAGAGGCGCTTAGCAAAACCTTGTGGATGGGGAATTGGGCATCAGTGGTCCTCACACTTTGATGTGTGTCGGGAGCTGCTTCTGAGCTTTTTTAAAAAAATGGAAGACACTTGGTTCCTTTCTGGGTTGGGGACTCTTTTGTTTCTCTTGTTTTAGTTGAATTGCTGACCATTGTATCAAATATGTGGATGACATTTTATAATCAAAACATTTCCAGCTCTGAGAACCCCAAATTCAGCCATCCTCCACCCAGAGAAACTTGTGGTGGTAAGGGGGATCTAGAGAGCAGAAGTTTTCTTGTGTAGCCATTTACCGTAACTCCAAGATACTGGTCACATTTCGAGAGGGGAAGATGCGCCGTATGTAGTTGAAGTCACCGACAAAGAGGCTCCCGTCGATCCCCACAGCCAGGGCCACAGGGGCCAACAGCTTGTTGCCTTCGGCAAGACCATTGCAGCTGGGACAGGAGATACTCCTGCGGCGACCATTGCCCATGATGCTTGTGATGATGGCAGGCTGCTGGGTCAGGAACTGGTTCTCCCCGGTGCCTTTGTGTAGTATTCCTGGGGGAGGGAGGCAGAGAGGAGAAGTCACATGCCCTGTGGGGAGGATTCTTGGATTGACCTACTGAATGGGTGGGAAGTGATAGGGAGCAAAGAAAAAAAATGGGGGAGCTTTCCCATTTCCTCATGGTGCAGAGAGAACAGCAATGGGAGGCCCACTCCCTAAGCTGTGATGTGGGTAGGATACTGTCTGGAGGATGACAGGAAAAGGATGCTGAGGTACAATAAGTCTGATATACTGAGATTGACTTTTAAAGGGGAAAAATGAGAAAATCTATGAATCTGAGGGATATTTGATTCAAAAAAAAAAAAAAAAAAAAGGCCCAAGGAAAGGGCTACCACTTAAATGCCAACACTAGAGAGACTAAACCAATGCATCAATTTATCCATGAATGTTTAATCCACGCATGTTAGGCGAGCACTGCCCACTAAGCACCGTCCCTAGTCCCTAACATACCGCTCTTCACATTGAGGATGTGGTGCTTGTCCAGGGACCAGCCACCAAGGTTGGAAGGGTCCAGCTCAAACCCCTGGAGCAGGGCTGTCCTTTTCTCCCACAGGATGAGACTGGGACAGGTCTCATATTCAAACCCGACAGACACTGTAAGACAAAGGGTTCGGGACAAGGTGGGAGAAAAGAGGTGACTGAGTACTCCAGAGCTCCTTAGCAAGAATGAGAACCACACATTAGCTGTGATACCTGTTCCCCAAACTTCAAGAGGTGGCTGATAGCTTTGGCCCTGGGATTCTGTCTTATGAAATCCAGATTTTTGAATTCAACTTTGAAACTTTACGCAGTGATCACAGGAAGACTTCCTTGATGAACCCTTTGACTTTCAAAATGACCCCAGAGACATGGAAGGAGGAGAAGAATCATTTCAAAACCTAATACCAAACAAGTCTCCTTAGATGTAGATGGGAGGATGGGAGGCAGTTTCTGTTGGCTGCTGTTCCTGTCACTCATTAGGAGAAAGGCTGTAGAAAGTAACTAAGCTCCTTGAGAAGGAGTTTTTGGGGGCAACAGCTTGTGTAAGGAAAAGGTTCTTAGCACTGCTGGCCTTCAGTGTATGCAGGTTCTGTATCTAGAAATTCAACCAACGTCATATAGACTAAAAAGATTTAGGAAAATATGCTGCATCTGGACTGAACATACACAAGCGTTTGTCTATGTTATCATTCCCTAAACAATACACATCATAAAACTTAACCAGAGCTGATTTAAAGAATATGGGAGGATGCACACAGGTTATATACAAAATGCTATGCCATCCCATGCGAGGAAGCCAAGCATCCACAGAGATTGGGATCTAAGGGGGTTGTGGAAACAATCTTCTATGGATACCTGACTGTGCACTCAGGAATTCTAGAAAGTGCCAGAAAAGCCTGGCACCCATAGAGTGCAGCCTGCTAGTTACAATGGGTGCCAGTGAGTGCCAGACCCTAAAATCTTGTTTGTCAAAGTCTTGCATTTGTCACACAGAAGAAAGAAAGGAGGGGAGAAAAGTACATCAACCCTTGATTCCAGCCTTTGTGCCTCATGTATTTATACATGTGGTAAGCGAAGTCTTGATTTCTTAGAGAGATGAGACCAAATGCTGAGGTGCCATACATCTTTAATTGGAAGGCTGCTCTGAAAATCTGAGGCATCGTTATATAGCTGTTCCTAGTACATTAAACTCTTAACTATGTGTGTCACCAATAGGGATTTTCTGCAGCTTTTGAAAAATCCCGAGATGCACGAATGTCGATATGAATGAAGGATACATTTTTAAATCTCAAAACAACAACAAACAAAGCCACACACGCATCCCCATGCACATCAAAGCTTGTCCTTTCAAACTGCCAATCGTGGCCAACTCTGTAGTCAGAGATTGCCCTTGTCCACCTGTGGTCTTCATACACTGTTTCTCACTGCAAAGCATCAGGGCTTGTCGGAAATATGGGAGCAAGAAATGAACACACTGAGAATAGGCGTCCTAAAGGTGCCAGATAGCAAATAAAGAAGGAATCACCATCTACGAGGGTCATGTCAAAGGATTTGGGAGCCAGCTTGAAGAGACTCCTAATGACCACACACAGGACTTTCTGACCATTAACAAGCATAATGAGTTCAACGGGTTGAAATGTACTAGATATATTTCAGTGTATGAGTTCATAGTGATATTTAAGATAACATTCATTTGGAGGATAAGCCAACTCATTATACTGAAAACCAGTAAATAAGGAAAGAAGCACGTACTTGTCCTTTATTTCTTGTATGAACTGGAGCTCAAACAGCCAAGTAGTTAATGAGAAGCCACCACTGTAGGAAAGTATTCCAGCTAATAGTTGAAGACTCAGTGACAGTCTTAAAATATCATTCTGTAACGCTTGGTGACCTCAAACAAATAAAGACTGAGCAACCACACGGCTAAAAACCTTAAGAGACATCCAGCCTCACCAGGTTCCTCCTGGTAGAACACCTCCATGCCCCTTGAGTTGTCTTGCCCAACCAAACCTGGGCCAGAGGAAGAACTCAAGACCCAACTGTCCCTCTGCAGGGGGTGAAACAGCCACCAGTACACAACCAACCAGCAGATCTGACTGGGGTGCTACGGGCAAAGAACCCGATTTCCTCAGTGACTGAATTATGAGGGAAAAGGGAGAGGTACAGGGAAAGTCAGACTGATTTCATGAGAGACATAGAGAGTGAGATTAAAGTTGTTTTTGCATTTTAAAAATTGATTAGTTGATGTCTGTAAATGAGTATGTGTGTGCATGTTTTGTGCTACAGCGCTCACATGGCGGGAGCTGGTTCTTTCCTTCCACCCTGCGGGTTCCAGGGCTTAAACTCAGGTGCCCTTATTCCTGACCCATCTTGCTGGCCCCAATTAAAAATTTCTTTTTACAAAATTTAAGAGAAAACGACCGTTATTTGGATATTGTTTCAAGCAACTGAAGTATTAATATTTTACGATATTAAGGAGACAATTGGAATTTCTTTCTTTTTTCTTTCCTTCCCCTTTCCTTTGTCTTTCTTTTGAGACAAGGACTTGCCCAATGTTGCTCATGCTAGCCTCAAACTAGTGATCCTCCTGTCTCAGATACCTGAGTGCTGGGGTTGCAGCTGTGTCCTACGACAGCTGGCCACCAATGGAAATAAGGAAGAATGGCGGGTTGTTTGTTGATACTAAACAACTGTGGTTTTGTGATAATTATATTGTTGGTATGATTTCTAAGTGTTTTTAGACACTCATGTTGATATATTCCAGATGAAGTGATGTGATTTCTGGAACTTTAGGAAAATATATGATGCAGGGGGATGGATTTGAGTTTGGAGAAACAGAATTCGCCTAAGCTGATGGCAGGAGCTAGAGAGCACGAGAGTGGAACAGCATGTTCTACTTTGTGGTATTGGCTATTGATTCAAGGTAGGCTAAACCAGCGAGGGTACTCTTCAGTAGCCAATGTTTTAGATTAAATGTACTAGCTACTCTAGCCACTCTATCGCTTGAGTTACCGGTATCACTGATTGATGAAGCTGATTACAGGGGCATATCCTGAGTACTTGTAACCTGCTGGTTGGAGTGTCTTTGGAAACTTTACCTGCCCCACCCCTGAGCTGTACCGTGAAGTTTATAATCAGGTCTACTTGGTCCATCAAGTGGTTACCGAAGGAGAGCATTTGTCACAATGCTCTCTGTACAAAGTGACTGCCTGATAAACACTGCCACTCCCAGTGAACGTTTCTGAGTTTCCCAGCCTCTTACTTTGGCCATGCTGTTCACAGTCCTTGAGAATCACAAGGTGAGGATGGAGAGAATACCGGATGCTAGATCCAAATCACCAGTCAGCTTTCTACACATAGGAAGGAGCTAGGCGGATGCTGACCCACAGCTCAAACTCTCCTAACTGAAGGGCCTTTCTCTGAGGTCCATCGTTCCTGAGGGTAAACAGCTCAAAGGCAAAGCCTGGAAACACACAGTGTGGCCCTCAGATTTCCTCAAGCCCCAATTTCTTATTTTCAAGGCATATTCAGTACCATTTGCAAGTATGGCTTCTGGATCATGGACCAGGCCCTGCTTACCTCTTGACATTCATCTGTTTTGACCACCACATTCTAGCCGTTGTCTCTTCCAACCGTTCCCTCTGTCTGGAGTACCCTTTTTCTGATTCTCACACGGTTCCCGTTGGTCATTCAAGTCTTCAATTAAACCCCACTTTAATGAGGAGCATCCCTGATTGTTTATCCATGTCTGCCCCTCCACTCATTTATTTTAAATATATTTATGAATTTAATTTAATTTATTTATGTGCCATTTATTACTAACACTCAGCATGGCTTCATGTTTCCTTATCCAGTCAGTCTTTCTTATCTTGGTTGTCCTCCACTGGAATGTAATTCCCCTGGAAGACAGATCTCGTCTGTCTTATTGACCACTGTGTCTTTATTTACTAGAAGAGTGCTTAGAATATATAGAAACACAACCAAAGCCATGAATAAAAAGTGGTTGAGACCAACACGTACCAACAGCGTCGGATAGCCCATATACCCTTTGGCCATAAGCATCAGTCTTGTCCCAGATGAATGTGTAGGCCAGGTTGGGAGAAGCCTGGAATGACTTCTGGAAGAGATGCCCCTCGACAGCAACCATCAAGTGAACCCTGATGAGGTTCAAGGGCACCGTGGACTGGGTCATGGTGATCTTCAGCAGTGACTTGTATCCCGCCGTTCTGGAGCTGAGGTATCGGAGCTTCACGTTGGAACCTGGGAGCTCAATTTCTTCATGAAGAACCTGGAGGGGAAACATGTGGCTGATCTACTACGTCAAACACACCCTGGCAGGTGAGCTGTTTCCCAGCCAGCGCTGCTGTGAGCTGCTTCCCTCGCTGAGGCATCATACCTTATGCGGGTGCATGAGCCACTTCTCATGGCTGACAGAGAAGAAAAGAAAACCAACTCAAACTTATCCTACACCATGGAGTAAAGGGACTGAGGTTATGATTTTTGGATTAATAATTATTCTTAGTCACTATTGCGTTTCTCTAAAAACAAAAACAAAACAAAACAAAACAAAAAAACCAAAAAAACCCACTCCACACTGTTGGCAAAGATGTAAATAAGAACAGCAGGCTTTATTGCTAGCTGCATGCAAGGAGGCCACTGAGGGGCTGTAATTATATGAACCTGCAACTTTCACTGACAATCGGTATAAAGCAACAGGGAGGCAGTAATGTAATATGCCCTCTGTCGTAACACTGATGTAGATCATTAAAGCACCTCTTATCATGTATCTCGGTGACTAACAGGAATAAAAAGCAATTTGTAGGGGGGTTGCACATATGTATGCTGTTTTTATCTTATTAAGAGCTCTCATGGCTGCCAAAGTCTTGGGCGACTATCTGTAAATGTTCGGAATGTCCAGGAGGGATTCAAACTGTCACCTACAGCACTTGTAAATTCTACATTTTGTTTTTTCCTGTTAATATTAGTTTCTGGGGAGGCTAGGGAGATGCCTCAGTGGTTAAGAGCGCTGGCTGGTCTTCCAGAGGTCCTGAGTTCAATTCCCAGCAACCACATGGTGGCTCACAGCCGTCTATAATGGGATCTGATGTTTTCTTCTGGCATGCAGGTGTACATGCAGATAGAGCACCATATACATAAAATAAATAAATCTTAATATTAGTTTTTGGTACAGTTGGAGAGACCGAGATGATGGGAGAAAGTCGGCCAGTCAGGCTTGGTTTGGGAAACACGGAGGTCATTTCCCATGCTCTGGTACCTGTCCCTTACCTGGGTCTCAGGCACAATGGGGTTTGCTGCAGGAGAAGCGCTGAAGAAGGTGGACAGAGGGGAGGAGATGATGATCGGATCAGGCCGGACAAAGCCACTGAGATCACAGCTGGGAATGGAGTTCTCCTCAGTCTTCATCACCAGGGTGTCCATGGCATAGAAGCTATTCCACGGCAGCCACACTGTGCGCTCCTGGCTCATGAAAGGAGCTCGCTCGAAGTGCAGAGTCAAGGCGGCACCCCCATTGGCAATCAGGTCAAACCTGGAGAGGGGTCAGAAGGGTGACTGAGAAGGGTAGACTCATCTTCAGCCTCCTTGCTTTAAAAGCCATGGGAGGGACAGAGCCGGGTGGGTAGATGGACTAGGCTGCAACTTACCAGTTTTTTTTTTTTTTTTTTTTTTTTGTGGCTTGAGGCAAGTTACCAACCCACTTTGAGCCAATCAGATTCACCCACCATTCACCTATTAAGTGGGAATGATGGGATTGACCAGGACAGTGTAACAGAGAACGAAGTATGTTGATGTGTTCAGGGTAGGGGTAAGCTAAAGCCAGCCTACCACCTGTTTTGGAAACTGGTAATTATGTATGATTGGCACGTATTTGTGTATGTGTCCTCCATGGCTATGTTCCTGCCACAAGAGCAGAGCGAGCTGAGTCATGGCCACAGAAGCCAGGCAGGCAGCAGAGTCTAAGTGATTCACATTCTGGCACTTCGCAGGAAATGCTACCTGATCCTGGAATAAAGCCTTCAGCACTAAGGCTGAGAGACGTGTTCGGGAGGAGTGTGGTCACAGTCATAGGAGGTGGGCAGGGCACGCGCACATGTTGCCAACCAAACTCTGCTAGGCTCTCCAAAATGTAGGCAGTGCTTCTTCAACCACATTCGTGTTTGTACCTCGAGAGCTAGATGGAGATGGGCTGCCGCTAAGGTAAAGCCAAAGTAGCTTGTGGAGAGACGCCCCCAGCTTTAAGCTGTACTCCCCTGGACTCTCGATTGTGTCGGGGCAGTAGTGTTTCTGTCTTGTTCACTCCAGAATCTCCACTGTTTGTGTCACAGTAACATCCCAGTGAGAGTATACTCAATGTAAATATACACACCATGTGTTTTACCCTACTTTGGTTCCGTGTCTGGTGATTTTGAGTAGATCTATAACAAATGAATAGGCTATACAGGAGTATTGAGGTGCATATTGGAGCATGCAGAGTGCAACTGTTTACCCTGCAGCTAATTTGTTTATGTGTTTGCTGGCTCTTCATGGTGCTGGAAACAGTTGTGCATCTGATACACACAGAAGTCAAGAGTTTTGAAGCACACCTGCAATCTTGGTATTTGGCAAGCTGGGGTAGTAGTATTCCTAGTTCTAGGCGAGCCTGGGCTCCACAGTGAGATCCTGTCTAAAACATCACCAATACCAACACCAGTTGGCTGAAAACAATACTGTTCCCAGCTGTTCTGTTGGCATAAAAAAGTGAACACGAAGCCAGGCAGTGGAGGCACATGTCTTTAATCCCAGCACTCAGGAGGCAGAAGCAGGTAATCTCTGTGAGTTCGAGGCTAGCCTGGTGCTAGCCTGGTCTACAAAGTGAGTTCTAGGACAGCTTGGAAACCCTGTCTCCTGTCTTGAAAAACCAAAAGAAAAGAAAAGAAAAGAAAAGAAAAGAAAAGAAAAGAAAAGAAAAGAAAAGAAAATCAGCATGAAAGTTCATACCAGCTTCAGCCATTCAACAGGAGCCTGCCTCAAAAACAAGAACACACAAAAATAAATCCAACCGAAGGGGCTAGAGGTATAGTTCAGTGGTAGAATGCTTGCTTAGCATATATGAAGCCTGGCAGTTGATCTCCAGTACCACAAGAGCTCAGACTGAAACAAGCAAGCAAATAAAAGTTCCTCCAAATAAAAAAGCAAACACTAAGGAAGAATGCTTGTTTCAAGCCAGGCATGGTGGTACATGTATATGATTAATCCTAACCCTAACCTAATCATCACAAATTTGAGGCCAGCCTGGGCTAAAGATTAGGAGCATTTAAAAAAAAAAAAAAAAAAAAGGGCTGGTCTCTAAGCATAAAAAAGGGCCAAAGGCCTTCTGCCTAGGGCACATTTGCTATCCTGGTGCTTCCAGAGAATTTGGAATGCATGTGTGAGACACTAGACAGCTATTGAATGCAGATGGCCTCACACTGGCAATGGTTTGACTTACTACTTTGCAATTTTTCAATGGCACGAAAACAGGACACATTCAGTCGTCAGTGGCTTTTGAATTGTGATCATTTCCTGGACAGCACAACACTCTCTTGCAATTCAAGGCAGCATCAGTGAGCTCCACTTCCCAGCAGGCCATGCCACTGCCAGGGTCACGCTACTGAGTCCTGTGTTGCTCAGCTTGGGGGTATCCCACGGTGGGTTTATTAGGATGCTGAGGACCATGTTCACTGAGGGTGTGAGAGTCACTGGGCTCCTAGAGCTTCAGTGTAGGGAACATGAGGGTGGGCGGCTGTGAGTGGGCTGCTGTGAGCTGCTAATTTTTTTTTAAACTGGCTTCATGAATACCTTAAAACATTGAAAAGAAGGCTAGATTTTTTTTCAGAAGAATCAGTTCTTTTTCCATGAAGCAGCCATGATTTTCCAGAGTTGATTTTTACAGAAAAACCTTGCATTAGATTCACAGAGACAGTTTCTATCTCTCTTTCGAAGAGAATATGGTGTGTGTGTGTGTGTGTGTGTGTGTGTGTGTGTGTGTGTGTGTGTGTTGTGTTCAATTCAGAGTGGGTGTTTCCCCCTTTCTGCGGATGTCTTTTCTTTTTCTGTAACTTTTGACTTGATGCCCGATGGATTAAGGAAGCCACGTTGCTTTCATCTTGGTGGGGACTGAAACGGGTGCGTGTTCCCAATCAGAAGATAATAGGGGAAGGTCGCCTCCTTCACACAGCAGGGTGACTGCTAAATGTACTTAATTAGACTTCTCTGATTACAGCCCACCCCCTCAAAACTGTAGCGAAAATAACACAACTCTTAAAGCCGCAGATGAAAGCAGAGGGGAGCGCCGCAGGACACTGTGTCGTGTGGATTCCTGTCACCCTGCACTGCCTTTGATTTAAAATAGGAGTCAGCTTCTGAAAGCTACCTTCCTTCCTTTCTCTAGAATCCTATCCGCCCCCCACCCCCACCCCCTGGTACCCTTGGAGTGGCAGTTACCTGACATGGAGACAGGAGGGGGGTGGCTGCCAGGCACCTTGGAGCACTGGTTTTTCTGTTCGTTTTCTGGTTAGTTTGTCATACCCACAGCTATGGCATGGCTTTGGGAGGCTCCTCCCTAGAGGTCTGGGCAGGTGGCCACTGCCCTGTGCTAGAAGAAACTACTTGGTTCAAAGCCCACAGTGTTGTCGCTCTTTTTGCATGCACACTTGTTTCTGGGTAGGTACGGGTCCCACAGAGCTACTTACGTGCCATCCTGGCGAGTGATGGTGTAGCCATATTTTGGGTATTTGACAAAAGACACATTCACACCAACCAAGGGAGTCCCATCCGTGGTTACTACTTGGCCTCGGATCAGAGAAACCAGGCTGAGAGGGAAAAAGAAACATGGGTGCATGAGGCACATGCAGAGAAACAGAGAAAAGAGGCTTGCCATAGTCCTCTTCCCGGCTGTGGCTGCTCCCTTATTCTTGCCTGGTACCTAGACTGGGAGAAGAACTTCAACATTAAGTGCTAGCTGCACACAGCCATACCTCAGAGAGGGGTGGGGGCAAAGGGGATATCTCCATGCAAGAACACGGACACTCTGGGATGCAATCCCCGGGAGTGATGCCTGTTCCCCGGCTGGGCAGTGGAGTCTCCTGGGCACGTTCCCTTAGTTTTGGCCTTGCTCCATTGCTTGATGTCATTTGGCTCTGATCTGGCTTGAGCTTCAGGCTGCTCCTCATCACTCACGTGTGAGCCTTGGCCTGGCACAGAGAGTATTATGCCTGGATGAGAGCTTCCCCATCTGGCTGCTCATTTCCTAATTTGGCTTTGGAGCAAGGCCATGCTACTCTTCTCTTAGAGGCTGGGATGTCAGGGAGCGCAGAGGAACACACAGAGGTTTACTATGAGGCCCCCACCATGGTTTGCTACCCCCAAAGAGCAAAATTTCTTACAATTTACAAGAACCGTAGGAAAAGAGAATATTATAGATTTTGTGGGGTGCAGTGGGGTGGGGATATTTTGGAATATGGATTGAATACCATTACAAATTTCCCTCCTATCAAAATCCTGTTGTCTTAGGAGAAGAGTGGCTGAAATTCCACCTCTCTCTCTCTCTCTCTCTCTCTCTCTCTCTCTCTCTCTCTCTCTCTCGCTCTGTCGCTCGCTCTAGCTTGGGTGTTATGTAATACTCTTCTCTCTCTAGACAACAGTAATTAGAATTTTCCCCAGAATCACAGTTTCCAGATATCTGGGAAATCCTATAAAGCTAAGAGTAGTTACAACATGGGTTGACTTTCTTTTCTGAGATACTTAGGACCAGTTTTACCTGTTGTCCTATTTTGGAATATCTACATATCCATAATGAGCTATCTTGGGGATAAGACACAAGTCCAAACATTCAATTCATGTATGTTTCATATACATCTTATAAAACTACCCTAAAGGGTAAAGTGTCATGCTGCTATGTGATAAGTGTTGGATTTTGGAGTATTTGGGATTTTTCCACATTGGCGGTGCTCAACCTTCACTGTAAACAAATCCCAAAGCCGGAGAAATGCATGTTTCCTCTCCCAGAATTCTCTCTTCTTCATGAGGAAGCCGGAGCATCAGAAACTCCACATTTGCACTAAGCTCCTAGCTGGCTACGCTACTTTTTCTGCTGTCCCACTGGCCTTGGAGACAGGGCGATTTGGTGAAAGCAGACAGCCTTCGAGCCTCCTAGGTTCTTGGGCACTCTCCCAATTTCTGGACTAGGTAATTGAGCTGACCTCTTTGCTGAAATCTTGTCCCAGAGTTTTGGAACACGTTTCCTTTGCCATCCCAGGTCCTGATAACTGGAGGGAATGCGGTCTCCAAGCACCCCTTTCTGTTAGCAATACCCCCTACTGTTGGGCTCCAACCCTTCATGATCTGGGGGTGTTCAGACCATTCCCCTGACAGCTCTAATTGTCTGCCACCAGCTGCCTAACAAATGAGTCCCACTTTTAGCTGGCTCCAACCACAGAGCTAGAGTCTTTTGAAAGCAGAAAACTAATTTATGAAAATAATCCTTTTGTTCAATTCCATTTTCTTAGCTCCAGCTAAGACTCCTTTCAGACTTCACCGGACACTATTTTAAAGTCAAGGGTGTATGTTGATGATCACAAGGTACACAGCACTCGTGATGTGAAGACAAAATTGGGTGTATGTCCCCCCACGGGTTTTTCTTTCGTCTTTCCCCCTACAACTGCTATTTCCTTTAAATCCACCCTACAGCACAAGGCTTGGTGGAATACTACAAGGAACACAAGGGGCTCGACTACCCGTGATTTCTCCTCCTCTGTTTTTCCGTTTCTCCATTGTGGCTGGCTTCCTGGCGTTTCTAGGCAGCCAACTTGCAGAAAAGACTCAGCGAAGACATGCTATCGGTGCCTTTCTATTTATGATTATTGATGTGTAACAATTATCACATTATCTAGATAGTGAGGTCTGCTCCATAAATTATAGTGGTGGAGCCGAAACATCTTAGTTATTTCTGTCTACCATTATCTAGGAGACCGCCTTTGTAGAAGTCTTGAATTAAGTTTTTCTTTATTCCTAACTCTGTCCTTCATTATTTGTCAGACGATAGTGTGCTGAGCTTCACATGCTTACTGAACTCCACCCCGGCTCTTGGAGAACTATTTTGTCCTTCTGAATTATGTATCCACACAGAGATATTAGAGAGTGCTCCCAAACAGCCTCCTCTAAAGTGACTTCCTTTCACTCAGGTCTGTGCGTTGTTTCAGACTACCACATATTTTTGGAGTCTCTGCCGACTCCACCATATTTTGGCCCTGCTTCAGGATGCCTCCCAGAAGTGATATCTCATGTTGGGAACATTAAGATGGTATCAGAAGTGGAAGAAAAAAAAACACAGGAGAGTATCAGTAAGTAACTGGCTGAGGATAGACACTGAAATGCTAAGCAGGAAGAGCATGGGAAGACTGAGGTGATCAGCAGTGTTTACAGCGCAAGCAAGGTGCATGGACCTCACTAAAATGCTCTCGTGGAGTGCAAGTCAGTCACAATGGACTGTGTTCATAATGGAAAGGAAACACTCACAGGCACTGTGCCAGAGCTAAGATTTAACAGGTAGGAAACACCTTTCATTTTGGCTGGAGATTTGTGCCTGACTCTCTCTCTCCCTTTTCCTTTCTCTCTCTCTTCTTTTGTTTTTTTTGGGAGGGGGGCAGCATTTCACTATGTAGTCCTAGCTACCACAGAACTCACTCTGTAGATCAGGCTGACCTTGAACTCACAGAGATCTCCCTGCCTCTGCCTCCCGAGTGTTGGGGTTAAAGGATGTGCCAACATGCTCAGCCTGCCTGCCTGCCTTGTTTCTTTCTTTTCTTTCCTTCTTTTTTTGAGGCATTCCTCTCTTAAAATAAATAGTAACATTACTATATGTTGTATAATAATATCATGCTGATTTTGCTAATCAGGAAGATGAGATTGTGCCCTGACTCAGTTAGGAGTTTAAGGGGGAAACTGAAGAAGACTGGGATTATGATCTCTTCTATATTATCATTTATTTTTCTGATCTTTGTTTAGTAAAATCAGGACCTAAGGTGACCCTGTGAAGAACTCTCATATTCAAAGGAACTGCCAAAGGTAACATGTCACGGTGCATGTCTGTAATCCCAACACTTGGGCAGTAGAGACAGGAGGATTGCTGTGAATTCATGGCTAGTCTGGGCTGCAGTCATGGGCTTCCTTCCTTCTGGTCCAGTCAGGGTTATAGAGTGAGACTCTGTCTTGAATAAAGGAGGGGTGGGGGACTTGGTCCTACCTAGATGATGCCTTCTCCCTAAAGTCCAGTGAGGTGACTTCTAATAGAATCACCTATGAAGTTAGGGTTCTGGCCTGTGCTCAAAGAGGAAGTGGAGTGAACACTTTATTTCCACGGGTACTTTTGAGTGTAGCTGAGTGAGGACAGAGGCTGGGAGAGCAAGAGAAGGCAGAGGGTGTTACAGTTAGAGAGGGGAACATATACTGTGTTCTAGTACACAGTTGGGTCAGATGGCAATGGTGGACCAAAACACAAGGCATATTGCAAAGGGTTAAACAGATTTTAAATGTTTCAGTACAAAGAAATGATAAATATTTAAGGTGACAGTTATTCCAATTTCCCTGTTCTGATCATTAAGCAATGTATGCACTTACCAAAACATCATGTGGTATCTCATAACTATGCACCATTATTACGTGCCAATAAAAAATAAAATAAGGGTTGGCTGAAACAGCTCAGCAGGTAAAGGTGTTCACTAAGCCGGGCTACCTGAGTTTGATCCCAAGGACCCTCTGTTGGAAGGAAAGAGTCATCTCCCATAGGGTTGTCTGCCGACCACCACATATGGGCTGTGGCATTCTCCAGTGTCAATACAAATATAAGACAAATTAAAAAAACTTTTAAAAAACTAAATGGAAAAGAAAGGTGAGACAAACAACAACAGACCCATAAAGAGTTAGAAGGAAGACGACAGGTTGGGGGTATTAGAAAGGGACATCATTGTCTTGCTCATGCTCCTAAAATCTCGAGGCTGGGTGAAGGAGGAACCAATCAGTAGTTTGTATTTTTTTCATGTGCAAGAGCAGAGAGATGGGGTAGAGTGTCCCCCGAAAGACTATGCCAACCTTCGTCACAGTAGCATATACCTGGACATCTGGATCGGCCAGGGAGTCAATCATATGTGCCAGCTAAGGCCCCTGTCCTGCTGACCCCCTTCTTTCCCTCACCATCAACACAGTGTCTAGAAGACAGAAAGGGATGGAATGACCTCCAGTGTGAATAGATGGTCAAGTTGACTATGAAAGAAGTTCAAAATCTGACTCCCAGATAGTCACAAACTCCAGATTCCCAACTGAGAGCAAAAATGAGCTGGAAAGAAGGAGGGGACTTGGAGAGAAATGCTTGCGCTCAGTACCTTGAGCACTAGAGGGCATCCTGCATGGGGGTTGTGTGAACCCAGAGACAACATGTATAACATCACCCCAGGTACTCAATAAATTCCCATAACTGGCATTACTGTGACTTTAAGATGCTATGAATGATAGGTTATGTTATCAAGTTAATAACAGCTTTCAAAAACACTCCATCGAATCAACTATTTCAGTAATGCTCAAACAAAAGCCTCTCTCAGAGGCATTAAAAAAGGGATTTAAATAATGACAAAGATGTCATAAAAGAATGGATCATAAAAATCATTTCAAAACTCAGAATCAACAGGTGTCGTCGTCAGGTTCTGGGCTGAAGGTGGTCCACTCCGGCACAGCAACCACAACTCTTGTCTAGCACCACTACCAGAGTGAAGAAAGTGTCTTCAATGACTCTGTCAATAAGTTGCCTCAGGGTCAGTTTCCAGGAAACGGGCCCCAGAAAAAAGACAGAGAACTTCCTTTTGCTCTGAAAGGAGTGGGGACCTCAGTGGCCTGCAGGGACAAAAGGGTGCCTACCTGCTATTGAAGGGGTTGTCTCCAGGAATGATGTGGGTGCTGTCCTTGCCCGCCAAGAGCTTGATGCGATCATAGAAGGACTTCACTGCAGGCCAGTCTGTCTGGCCTTGCTGAATGATGTCCAAGGGGTCCCGGGACCCCCGACAGAGCAGGCTGTTCTGACAGGCTGACTGCAGGCAGCAGTCAGGGTCCAGGCAATCCACCAGGCCATCTGGAAGGGCAGAAACAGAGCCAGGGTCAGAGCACTGCATGGCACCAAGCCACTTGGAGATGCTGAGATGCTAACACGTTTGTTACCATCAAACCTTCCCATGGGCCCGAGACTGGCAGGTTTCGCACAGCAAGCCTGGTATAATTGCAGCTTCCCCCATACAGAGAATAAACGACGGAAGGAAACAGCTGAAAATATCAACAGTGGTTTCTCTGGTGTGGTCCTCTTTCTTTGCTTTATTGCATTTTCCTAAAATTCCTTCTTTTTACTACCACAAGCAGATATTATTAGAGTGACTGGGAATAAAACCCTGGACTTTTCTTTGAAATAACATAGCATAAAAATTGCCCAGAGACTGTTCCCAAGGGCCTGTGCCGATTGGGTATACGCTAACCAAAGTGTGGGAGGCTGTCAATCTTCCTCCCTTGGAGAAAACCACGCCAGCCCGGACTGTTGACAAGACAGAGGAGAACCAGGTGCTGTGAGTGTCACCTCTTCAAGGAAGTGTGGAAATGGCATCGTGTGTGTGGCCACCAGGAAAAGAAGTCACTTCCATTCTGTCTTCTTCTAGATTCCCAAGCTTTTACCCACTTTCCTGGGCTGATCCTGTTCACTAACCTGCCACATTCCCCACACTGGTGTGTTAGCAGTTCACATGCTGGGAATGGAACAGTAGGTACAGAATCATAGCACCTGTCTGGAAGGAAGAGACAGACAGGACAACCCACTGTTTAAAGCCCAGTTTAGGGGTGGTCTTTTTACTCAGGAAGCCCCCCTGGTGGTGCCACTGGCTAGGTTTTAGCATTATGCATTGTGGCTCACATCCCCCATTTACATGCTGACATTCTAAACCACATTGAGAAGGGCCTTTAGGATGGAACTGAACTCTTAAAGCTCTTGTGGGTGAGTTAGTACTTCTGTAATGGGTACCTGAGGGAGTCTTCCGGCCCCCTTTCTGCCCTCTGAGGACACTGAGAAGGAATCAGGCCATCATCTGACACTCAGTTCCCCAGGGCCTTGCCTTTGAACTTCCCAGTCTCAACCATGAGAAACAGGTGTGAACTATGTAAGCCACACCCACTATTTTTTTTTTTTTTTTTTTGTTGTTGTTGTTATAGTAGCACAAAGTGATTGACTTTGCTAGGAGCTCCTGCCCTGTGCATCTTGGGTCCCGAAGGAATGGCTCACATTTAGATGTCCACAGACAGAATCAAGGACCTGCTCAGGCCTCCCCATGGACAGCCTCCAGAAGCAGGTTCTGGAATCTGCACATCCGTCATGATTCTCAGGTGATTCTAATGCACATTTTAGAAACCATTGTTGTTGACACTAACTTCCTCGTAGGGGAATTAATTACATCTTTATGCTTGCCTCCATATCTAGAAAAGAATTCAGTGAAAGATGAACAGGGCCTTATTAACTCTACATGTATGTCTCTCTCAGTGTCCAGCACAGAACAGGATCCCCAACAAATGTTCGTTGAATGAGTGGATGACTGTTTCCATTCCTCACATGTCAGAGACAGCTGAGGACTGGAATGTTCAGGGCAATGTTTGCTCTTCGGAATTCCCCTATCAGAATGAGGTTTTTGACTGAGCACGTGGAAGAAGAGCTTGAGAATAATGCAGCTGATGCCTCCTGAATTTGATAGCAAAGCATTTTTTATTTTTTGGCGGGGAGGGGGAAATAATTAGCATTATAAAAGTGTGCTCTCCGGTTCCGGACTATGCCATGACAAACACTTGTCCAAGACTGCTGAATCAGAGTCCTGGCTGTGGGCTTTAAATCTACAACAATGTAATTTTTTTGGCACCCCCTTTCCCTTTGGTTCCACTAATGAAACTGAAATATGTAATTTCACCAAAGTTCCTCGGTAATTTAGCAATTAATGTACAATTATTTTAATGCATTACTTTCTTTTTAGCAAACAAACAAATTAGGAGGTTGCGTGTTTTGTTTGACTTTAAATTACTGAAAGTAGCCTCTCATTTTCCACGTGGGTAAATGCTGCTGGTGTGCCCCGTAACACATTTAGATTTACAAAATTTCCTAGAAATGCAGACACAGGAGGGTGGGCCGGCAGGGGCCATGTAAATTGAGGGACTTTGGAAACCAAGGGTCTGAGTAGCCCAGCCCTGTGTGCTGGCTGAATGTGAGCCTGCCAGAGTCCAAGAAAGCTGAGGCCCCAGGAACAGTGCTGAAGGATGAACAGCATCTTGGCAGCGGGCTGATCCAGGAACATAGCCCTGGATCCACGGTCCGATTGCTCAATCTGGATTCAAGGGCCATTGGCAGAACAAGGAAGAAAAGGGGAAGAAAAAAAAATAATTGCATTGAATTCTGCCGTGAACATCACGTCCGTGGACAGCCGCACTAGACAGAGGGAATCTACAGAGCGCCTGCTTCAGGTTTTAAAAATAACCCGCTGAGATCCACACTTCTATTCAGCAGCCGAGAAGCTTCTCAGGTGAGAAGAACCCACTGTTGTTAGCACTATAGATTTCTTTTAAGGTCGCCGGCCTCTTCCCATTAGGAGCCCCATCCATCTCTGGTGGCCTTGCCCTTGTATGGCTGGGAAGGGTTTCTTCCTCCTCCAGCCCATTTGCTACCCACCCCATATTACCAGCTAGAGGATGAGTATGCGTCGGGCTCAAATAACACCCGGAGACCGTTTTCCTATTAAGCACCAAGCATTCTGTCCCCCACTGGCAGGCTGTCGCTCTTTCTGGATCTGCCACTACCTTCAATTTCCTCCTTGTTTTGTTGATACTTTTTTTTCCCCTTTAATCTGAGGGTCCAGTCTGGCAAGAGACTAAACACACCAGCAAAGCAGAAGACAGATACAAAGAGAAGAAAAGAAAAGAGATATAAATGATCCCCTCCCACATATTGACATTTCTCTGCCTCAGTGGCAGCATTGGGGTGTGGGTGTTATTAGGGCAGCAGTATACGCCATGCCTGTAATGACCTCCTCATGCTGTGTGATCACTGGCTGCTGCCCCCAACACTTTCCAACGACACCGTGAACTTTAAATTGGCCCTCCAGTCTCCCAGTGGCCTGTCAGTCACGAGAATCGCCTCTTTATGCTAGCAAGCCCCTTGGATGGAGTCTGACATTGCAATCTTCAGTAAATTACTCTGTCACTGACAATCTTGCAGTTATCTTGCAAACAATCAAGCAGGCAATCAAACCACTCTGCATTGCCGGTTCAGGACCCGAGAGGCCAGAACATCTCCATCCAGCAGGGCGGGAAGCTGCAGGCCCTCTGATGACACTGTCCCATTTCTTTATTTATTTATATACCTACTTATTTGTTTGGCTGCATTTGTTTTTTCTTCCTGCGGAGGGTAGGGATGCTGGTGGGAGAGGCTGGCAGCGACCCCTCCACAGGAGCTTCATTCTGACTCAGCAAGTGAGACTTCCCAGGTGGCCCACAGTGTTGACACATCTGCTCATATGCCCTCATCTGCTTCAGTTCACTCTGTGAAACGTGGCCTTGGAGCCTGTTCTAGGTGCTTTCTCTCAGAACTGAGGCCAAGTCACAGTTTTGGCTGATTTTTCTATGCACATATATCATACGATAATTGGACTGGCATTTTCAGGAAAATGTGGGCGTGAAGCATCGTTCTGGGAACAAGATTGAGCCTATTTATTTATTTATATTTTAATATTAATTTAACTAATTCCAGTCACACCAAGGCTCTTAAGAAAATCACTTTTCTATTACTGTTGTTTTAATATAGGACCTCACGTAAGCCAGGCTGGGCTAGAATTCACTCTGCATGTAGCTGAGGATGACCTTGAACTCCTGATTCTTCCACTTCCACCTCTCAAGTACTGGGACTGTGATTGTATACAACCACACTGAGCTTAATTTTTTTTTAAAGCATCACTTTTGATGAAGAGTGAATCTTCTATGACAATCTAGTAATATGAAGTGTATTCTTTGGATTAGAAGTCCTAACAGAGAAAGCCACACACCTCACAGAGTTGAGGTAAGAACCTGCTGCGTGAACTCAATTTCATCTTCCTTGGCCTCGTCCTCACCGTGCAAGCTTGGGAAGATGAACAACTTTGTTGAGCATCAGTCTGCTTGCCTTTAAAGCTGAATTTTTAGGCTGGGCACGGTGGCACATGCCTTTAGTCTCAGCACTCAATGGGGCAGAGGCAGGCAGATCTCTGTGAGTTTGAGGTTAGCCTGGTCTACATAGCAAGTTCCAGATCCTCACTTAAACAACAACAACAACAACAACAACAACAACTGAGTTATCATAGTATATATGCTTCAGGGTTATGAGATAGGGAATAACTGACTTGATGTGTAGAGTATCTTTTTATGATAAAGTACACAGTAAACTATAGGTATCGACATAAACAGAAGTTCAATCTGTTTGTAAAAACTAGACAGGAAAAGTAATAAAAGTGATACTCCTTTATACGTAGAGTCATTCATTAGGATGGGTCCTGGGCTGGTTAAATCCGGGCAAGCTTGCTAAGTTCCAAATAGTGACAGGTTAGGAGTGACGAACAGTGAAAATAGATGTCACAGAGGAAGCAGCATTTTCATATTTTAAAAATTTGAATCTTCACAGCAACTTTGCAAGGAAGAGGACTGCAGCCCTGAAACTTCAGCCTGGGAACTGGAGTCTGAGTCTCGGATTGGCTACTGTTCAGAGGCTGTGGACAATGAACTGCTCCGGGTCTTTCCTCTCCCTCATGTACCAAGTGGAGATGACGATTTGAGAAAGGGGATTCTCAGCCCTCAGGATCTGGTGTCCAAGTCTGTCTGGGCCTCCAACTAAACTCAGATGGAAAATGAAGGCAAGCCTGTGGTGGCTACATCAGTACTGGGCACATATAGATCATTTCCTGTTCACTAGACAATACAGCACATTACTCTTTGCACAGCATTTACGTTGTAGCAGATGTTACCTACAGATGGTTCTGGAAGGCCTGTCTAACCACTGCCCTGTGAGTTGTATGTAGGTGGGGATAGCTCTGAATGTGGCCCAACACAAAGTCAAAAATCTACTTAAGATTTTTATGACTTGATTGCCAAGCTATCAAAGATGAACTTTGTAAATTATGTGACATGGCAATGTCAAAAGGCTGGGCACCCTTGAACAGGATTCGGGAAGATGTGAAGAGGTTACCATGGAGACACTACACCTTTTCCACAAGGCATCTGAGCATCGGGGATTTGGTATCTGTGGGGTCCTGGAGTAAACCCCCTATGTGTACTGAGGTACGACTCGTGGCAGTTGGAGCAGTACCTGGTACCGTGAGTGCTCAGAGATGGACCTGTCACCATCATCATCATCCTACAGAGGAAGAAACTGAAGCTTGGAAAGCTGAGTTAGTCTCAGTTAAGCGGCTAAGAAGCAGGAAAAGGCAGCCAATAATAGCATTTCCATTACTGGAAAGAGATGCTTCCCCACTAAAGGAAGTCAGTAGACAAGGTACTTGGCTAGTCATCCAGGGAAACACGAGAGACTTAATCACTTCTGAAGGCCTGTCTATCGCTCCAGTTGGGAAAGAATTGGGCTGGTTGACACGGGCATCTGAAAATGTGAACACGAGAAACAAAAGTGCCTGGGAACTCATTCCTAGAACCGGGCTGCCGAGACACTCCCCCGGCATTCACCTGTGAGAGTCAAACCATCACGTTGAGCTGACACATACCTTCTGGGATGGCTGTAGGCTTGTGTCAGCCATCTCCAGTCCCTATCTGCTTTGCTCTGCTGGATTCTAAAAGGGGCGCTTGCATGCTCTAGAGACTTCAGCTCTAACTTAGTGAACGCTTACTAGTAAAGAGGAGCTCTGGTTGGTGGCAGGAGGCCCCATGCACACAGGGGAGCAGTCATAGTCAACATTTGGGCATTTCAGAGTTGGTAAAACATGTAGTGCATCTTTTTGTCCCAAAAGGGCTGCCTGCATCTTTGACTTTAGCCTTTTAAAGTGAAGGACTCTAGGATGTGAGGATGCTTATTTCATGTGTTTTGGGAGAGTCTGGCGTTTTGTTCAGTTTGGTGGCGTCTTGTGTCTTGCTATGCACGTGACTTCCTCTTTGACCTACATGAACTATGTGGCTTTCCTAAGCTTTAAAGGCTTAGAGGGACACCCGTGTTTACTTTCCTCGGGTTTGTTTTGTCACAGGGTAGCACAAAGTGACCTCAGTGACTTAGGGCAGGTGCCATGGCTACACTATGAATGTCTATATGCAGTACTGGTTTGGAGCCTGGTTAAAAGTGCAGATTTTGGATGGGCAAAGTGGCTTAGTGGGTAAAGGCACTTGCTGCCATCCTGACGACCTGAGTTTGATTCCCGGGACCCATGTGGTAGAAGGACTGAACCAATCTCCATATGCCGGCCTCTAATCGCCACACAGGCGCACACACATACAAAATAAATACATGTAATTATTTTTTAGAGCTCAGCTTTTCACACTGAAACCCACTTTTTCCACACTGTGGTTTGAAATGGATGCACTATCACTCATCAGTCTTTCTATCCTATTCATTGGGCCTGCAGGCTAAGTAGAGGGTTGGTTAAAACCATGGGCTTTGAAGAGTACATGCCGATCCATTAACAGGGTGCTCCAGAACAGACACAATCAATTACAATAGGTTAAAAATTATAGTTTCCTCTACCGGGAGGTATTGGCTGGGGAAAAGCCCAGGGGAACTTTCTGGGCACTCTACACATTTTTGCTTCTCATCTCAGCCAACTAGCTAGATAGGCAATTTCAGCAAGTGGTGACTAACAATAATGGTACTGAACAGGAATAGTGGGTGATCAGCTGAGATGAGACACTCAGGAGGCTTAGGAGAGTGGGAGCACCCACTCACAGGCTAAGGGCTTCTGAATCATTGCTCTATTTCTTTTCTTTCTTTCTTTCTTTTTTTTTTTTTTTTTTTTTTTTAACTTTCTTGGGTTTTCTGGGCAGCCATGGTTTGTTTACCCACAGAGACACTGGTATTTACCAGTTTTTCATTTCCCTCAAGAAAAACGCAGCTAGTGCAGGTGACAAACCCAGGACATCTTAGGGCTGATGATGGGGCAGTGACAGGAAAGCTAATGGAGGAGAGAAGAAGGACAGGGACACTCAGTGGGGCCAAGGAATTTGGTGCTTTGTTCTGCCATGGAAATGAAGGAGGAGAGGGGTGGAGTGTCTGGTCGGCAAGGCCTCCCCCCCATCCCCACCCCCTGCCCCGTGGACTTTTAGGGAGATGGCAGCCGTGGAGTGGATTTTGTCTTGCAAGATAGGTTGAGCTCTGGCAGTATCCTCCTAAAGTACACGGGACCCCCAACAAGTATACTTTGGCCAGTCCTCTGTTAATACAGGCAATCACCTGGTAACAGTGAACGCTGTTGAGGTAACCCAGCCTCTCTGAGACTGCAAAGGGAATACTGCCTCCACCAGCAGAGGCTGTCTGTGGCTCTTTGGAGCTGGGGCTGGCCACTCGGCCCTCAGATGATGCACTGAGGTTGTATACATCAGACAACGAGAAACTTGCTGAAAAGCATCAATGTCTCACTGGAGCCCACAAAGCCAAGCAAAGGCTGAACAAAAATCCTCTATTAGGCATCTTGTCAGCTTTAGGGGTTTCAGGCCCCCCAAAACATACCTGAACCTGCAGCCACACTGGAAACCAGAAACAACAAGACTGATAGAGGGACATCTGTGTTACAAGGAGTGGAAATTTTGTGTACACATTGGTGCGCTGACAAGCCACCCCTCAGTGATGGGTAATTATCTGTGATGATGAGCTTGTCTCCTGGGGAAGATGTGATCATTTTATGGGGACCATATTGCTCCCCTCAAGGGATGACAAAGACAACTTCCTTTAATTACCCTGAACGGAAATGACAATCACCCAGAACACACTTGGACAAAGACTGTGTGATTATGTATGATCCTCACTTTCACCTCAGTTCTGCCTCTGTTTAAGCCTAAGGCTCATGTAGGTGCCTCAAAGGCAGAGCTGTGTTGCGGAACACCTTTATCTATAGCTTGTGCCACACTGATTGGCTCCTTTATCCATCATTTACCATGAACTGTCTCCTTAATTGGTATATTGGGATGTGGGTCCTGGTCCACCCTCTTGGGACTCATGAAGTTGGGGCTAAGACTCTGCTATATTCCAGATTAACTCTTGGTATCTGGTTGACTCTGCATGCATAAAGAATGGGTAAAGGATGGTAGACATTTCAAAGGTACCCTGATGGGAGACCGGGAATTTACATAGGGTGGTCCCACCAGGTAACATGCTGGTTCTCCAAAGCACAGGACACACAAAGATGCGGTTCCTAGCTTCTCCCCAACTTGTTCATGGTGACACTGACTCATGGCCCAGTTAAACAAAAGGCAAATAGACATGCATAGACCTTAGAATTAGAACATTCTGGCTTTCAAAGCAGGTCTCTCATTCCCTGGGCAAGTGAACTCACTTTCCCGATCTAAAGAATGGACTCATGCTAAGATTACCCACTACCTTGACATGCAGAGAACTATAGGATGGGGCCCACATGAAGATGGACACAGAGCTCGATGAATGATGCTTCTTAATGATATTTCCTGCTCTCCACCATAGAAAGGCATTGCTCCATTTGCATTTTCCCCTATGCCTGCTGACAAGTTGGAAGTGAGGGATAATTGAAAGTATTCTGGCTTGATGTAACTAAGAAGTGAAAGGTGCGGACAAGGCTGACTTGATTTAACCCGGCAGTATGAGATTAGTTCTTCATTGCCTGTGTTAGGTCTCCCGCCTTGCCAACCTCTGAAAGCAATAGATTGGCTGACAGGGTGCTCATTTGGAAGGTTTCACCTGACATTAATACCCTGGCTGCCTGACGGACCGTCGTTCCTCAGGCGGCCGGCTCTCCCTCCGTGGAGCACGGCCATTCTTAAATATTGCGAGGAGGAGGACCGTATTTGCACTCCTGGAAGGAAGGCCTGTTGGAGGTTTTCCTCTTACTTCACGCCAATTCTTTGTGTCAGTCTCGGAGTTCCGGGGCCAGAGAGCCTTGCCCCAGAGCACCTTCCGCTTTTCTTATGACTTAGCAGTGGAAGATCAGTCAGGCTCTACCAGAGATCTGGCAGAGCGGAAACCCCTCTACAAGCTGCTTTGCCAGCTTTCCTGTTCTGGGGGAGGGATGTGGGAAAGAGAGAGCAGAGTCAGCTAGCAGAGCCACAGGGCTCTGCTGACCACCGCAAGGGTGTGATTCGGGTGGGACCTCCCTTCGCCATGTCTCTAGCCGTGCCTGGAGGCCACTGGAGGATGTTTTCCCACCAAGTCCTTAATATTCACCCGCTTCATTTATTTTGGTGAACCTTCCTTACCAAACTCTAAACACCCCCCCCCCCCCAACAAAACACAAAAACACCCAACAAAATCTGTTTGGGACTCCAGGTGGGGCTTGAGAACCTTTATTATTTATAAGTTCTCTGGTGATGGGGATGTTTGTTCTGAGCACTGAGTTTCCAGTATCCACAATCTAAAGCAGCCTTGCTCACATACTTTGTTACCTGGCCCGAGAACAGGTGTTTTTGCATTCCTGATGTTACCCTAGACCTACAGAATCATTGAGATGGAGACTGGGAATCTGTATTTTAAGGGAGGCCCCTAGGTGTTCCTTTGCTTTTCAAAGCTTAAGAATCCTTGCCCTGGCCGGGCGTTGGTGGTGCATGTCTTTAATCCCAGCACTTGGGAGGCAGAGGCAGGCGGATCTCTGTGAGTTTGAGGCCAGGCTGGGCTACCAAGTGAGTTTCAGGAAAGGCGCAAAGCTACACAGAGAAACCCTGTCTCGAAAAAAACCAAAAAAAAAAAAAAAAAAAAAAAAAAGAAAAAAGAAAAAAAAGAATCCTTGCCCTGAATTACTGCAAAGGCCCTTTAGACATCTAAAGAAGCATACACAGTCCTGGGGGCCTATGCCAGCTTCTCCAATCTGTGTCTCCTGTAGGATATTATCAGGGGTTTCCTGAAACACAGAAATGGAGGTGGTGGGCAGGGAAATCTATGTTCGAGTACAACCAGGAGACATCAGTTAAACGATATGAAATTAAGTTCTCACAGCAGAACTTCTCAGAGCCCTTGAAATGTAAATACACACAACTCTATAATGCCACAATTCAGTGGATGCCCTTCATGATGGAGGATCCATTTGGTCCAAATAAGTCTCTGTCATATAGCCTAAGAGCATCTGAAGGCATTCTGCCGGGAGAGGGGGCCCTGTTCTTAGAAGGGCCGACCAAACCTTCCTGTCCTCCACGTAACAAGCAACATCTTTGTCCCCTCTTGACTTTGCAGAGGGTAGAGGCCATCAGTGACCAGGCCCAACAGCACCTGCGTTAGCTTAACAAGCATGTCCCTTCAGGAGAACCGTACTCTGTCTCTACTCTCTGTCTTTTTTCTGCTTCCTCAATACCCTGAGGTGGCCTTGAGTGTGGGGAGGGGGCAGTGCTAAGTGACGACATCCTGGGGGCCACACGTTAACGAAGCATCACAAACCCGGCATCGTGGTACAACTTGGTTAATGCCGCTGAGTTACAAAACAACTGCAAAACACCATCTCAGAATGTTTTGTTTAAGTTCACGATTTTGTGTTGGGCCGCACTCGCTGATGCTCTTGGCGGGATGGAGCCTGCAGGCTGTGGTTCCCAAGCCTGCATTACAGGCAAGCATGACTTGTGAGAGCGAATAGTTGGTGCTTACAAAGAACTTCCAAGGTGTCGGGGCTGGGCAATGTAGTATTCATATATCCCCCTGAGAGGCCCCGGGATCCCAGGCATCAGGGCTGTCATTTGTAGTGACAGAGCAAGAGACTGAGACACAGGTTAGGTGACTTGCTGAAGTGGCTAGGCGGTATTCAAACAGGGTCTGCTGCTCTCTGAAGCCAAGTCTTACATGTGGCTGCTATTTGAGGCTATGCTTCTCATTAAACACCCCTCCTTTCCTGGGGGCTATTGGACCACTGAGTCATGCTTTGAGCTTGCCTGTAGTCCTTACACCTAAGGCCCGACTAAGTCAATTGGAAGACCAGTAACTCGAATACATATTGTATTGGGCTATGGGATATTTAGTCAGTCTTCTACTCCAGATCTTCACTTACATCCAGCTTACAGTCTGACTTGGTAGGCGACCACTGGGCTGGCCCTGCAGCAGCTTTTCAAGATTCTGTATGTTTTCCCACACTACACTGTGAATCCTTCATCATGATCATCATCAAGCCATGATCATTCACATAGGTTCTTAGGAACCTCCCAACTGGGTTCTGCGGTCTCCATTTTGCAGATGGAAAAACTGAGGCTCAGAGAGCAACTGGGTTCTCCCTAAGTACACAAAACTGACAAGTTAATGGGCGCGTGATTCCCACATTGGCCATCTGCTCTCACCTCTTGACTTCTACTCTTGATTCTTATAGGGGGCTGTGAGGGTCAGAGCACATCAGGGTTCCTTCCCTCTGAATGTTGACGCTTCAGCAAACCTCCTCAGCTTCTCATTTCTGCCCTTCTCGCCTCCCTACTTTTTCTGTCCCCCTACCCTTTTCTTAGTCTACCCTTCCTTCTTTCCACTCTGGGCTAGCTGACTTCCTCTAACCCAGAAGCGGCTTCTAGACATGATCTCATTTGATCAGCAGTTCAGCACCACAGACGGACCCCGACCCAGCGTGTACTCACCCCTGTTAGCCCGCAGCCATGTTTGATGTACCACAGGGACTTGTGTCCTGGCTGCTGCTGTCTACCCCTTGACTGTTATGAAAGCCACTGGCCATAAAGAGCAGGGTCTCTGATCCCAGCCTCCCTCTCCCCAAGTGCTCGCCTCCCTCCGCCTGCTCCTCCTGGCCTCTCACAGCCACCCTCCTCCCCTGCCCTGCTCCTCATCAGCTTGCGTTTTTTGCAGAGCCCGCTGACAGGTCAGACAGACGGAGCCCGATGGCCATGCAGCCTCGGCCCAGCAGGGGGTAGCAGCCTGGTGGGGTGCCAGACAGTGACCTGCTGGGTCCTTCAGAAAAACAGGGGCTGTCACAGTCAATGCTGTGGAGCAACAAGCTGGAACAGCTACTTTCTGCCTGAGGGGAGACCTGGGGATGTCGATGGTGTCTAGGATGGGCCTCAGAGTTGAGACTGTTGGGGCATAAACACACTTCTGATTGCTGGCTGGGAGGAGGGATTGGACTCGGTTATCATACAAGCTTTCGGCTCGATTGGGACGGTAGAGAGAACTAATTTAGAAACTGATCCCTTCCTAAAGACTCCTGTGCACCAGGCACTGGACCCAGAACTCTCAGGATGAACTTATTTCACCTTCCTGTCTCCTCTGTGGGGTGGGTGCCACGAGCCAATGTTACACAGCCAGTTATAGTTGTGAGGTCTGGAGACAGGTGACATGCATCCCACAGACTGACTGTGTGCAGACATTGGTTGCAACCTATTAGCTCTGTGGCCCTGGGCTTCTGATGCCAC
Source organism: Peromyscus eremicus (assembly GCF_949786415.1). Classification (NCBI taxonomy): domain Eukaryota; kingdom Metazoa; phylum Chordata; class Mammalia; order Rodentia; family Cricetidae; genus Peromyscus; species Peromyscus eremicus. Next base: position 20,051,294 of record NC_081423.1, read on the forward strand.
TGCCTCAGTTTCTTATCTATAGAATGGTATTAATAATTGTGCCCATTTTGGCAAGGATGTCACAAAAGATTAAGCCTTCTACCAAAAGCTTTTAGTATATGGTGACCAGTTGTTCCCACCCACTTGACAGCTGGAGAAAGCCAGTCAGAGAGAGATGAAGGCCTGTGGAAAGCAAGGCTGGGATTCAGTGGGCCCGCCTCAGCCTTCCCTACCATGCTACACCTTGCCCAGTGAGCATGTCAGAGTCAAAGCTATCCTCAGTATTTCTGCGTTTCTTCCTGTCTTAATGGATAACTCTGGGGTACACTAGTCAATTTTTTTTTTGTCACTCTGACAAAATGCCCACTGAAACCCACCTAAGGAGGAAAGATTTATCTTGGCTATGGTTTCAGCTATGACAGGCATGCTTCTCTGTTATGGGCCTGTGGTAAGGTAGGAGAGCATGACAGAGGAAAGTCCCTCACCTCAGGGTGTCTGGAAAGCAGAGAGGAGACAGGAGGGGGCTGGCGACAAAGGACAGTCCCTAAGAATGTGGCCTTCAAATAGGCACCAACTTCCTTCAAGTAGGCCACTACCTCCTGACCATGCTAGCGTGTTATGAATCCATTATTGGATGGATCCATCGATGGAGGCAGAACCCTCATAATCTAATCACCTGTCAGTCAGTGCCTGACTCCAGCAGCTGAGGACCGTGCCTTTAACATATAAGCCTGTGGGGACCATTTTACATAAAACTATAACAACCTTAACACTGGGCTTGTGTCCCCTAGGAAGTCACTTTTGTCCCCTAGGAAGTCACTGTATACGACAAAATGACATTGGTAAGAGCAGTGAACAGTCCAGCCAGGTGCTAGTGTCTTACTGAAAGGAAATAACGAATCTTACATTTGGATTTTTTTTTGTATTAGTAAAGTGGCTTCAGTGATATAAAATGACTTAGGTTTACTGCCTTTTAAAAATGATAGTATTTATTATTATTATTGGAGAATTTCTTAATGCACTGTGAAAGTTTTTTTCAACTTGATACAAACTAGGGACCCCTGAGACGAGAGAATCTCAACTGAAGAATTGCCTCCATCAGACAGACTGTAGGCAAGTCTGTGGGAGCGTTTTCTTGATTGGTTGTTGATACAGAAGGGTGGTGCCACCCCTGGGTACATAGTCCTAGGTCGTTTAAGAGCAAGCTGAACAAGCTACAGAGAGCAAACCAGTTCCTCCATGGTCTCTGCCTCTAGGTTCCTGCCTCAAGTTCCTGCCTTGAGTTCCTGCCTGACTTCCCTAGGTGATGAACTGGGACCTGTAAAGTAAAATAAATCCTTTCTCTCCATGTTTCTTTCTGTCATGACATTTGTTGCAGCAACAGAAACATGCCCAGGACATGCAGATAGTGTATTTTGATCGTATTTATCCCAGCTTTTCCACTAACACCTCTCAGATCCACTCCACTGCCTTCCAACTTTGTGTCCTTGACATTTCTTTCTTTCTTTCTTTCTTTCTTTCTTTCTTTCTTTCTTTCTTTCTTTCTTTCTTTCTTTCTTTCTTTCTTTCTTTCTCTCTCTCTCTCTCTCTCTCTCTCTCTCTCTCTCTCTCTCTCTCTCTTCTTTCTTTCTTTCTTTCTTTCCCCACTGACTCTGATTTGTTCTGCCCGTATACTAATGGGGGTGGGGCTACCCAGTGGACACTCTCTCTCCTCCAGTCGCCCTCAACTGTCTATAGCTCCTTAGTTAGGGGTGGGGCTTATGAAGGTGTCACTGCTTGAAGCAGCGATACTTTTTAATCCTAACATGAAATTTATTCGTCCCTAAATAATCTACTAAATAAAAGCAGCCATTTTATAGCCTTCTCATGGAGGCCAGTGTTTATCAGTTCATGCCACAGAGCTGATGATGACAGACCAGGACTTGAGGGCATGAGCTAGACTCCAGGGGGGCAAAGCAGTTGGTAAACAAAGGGATACATGGCCAGATGCTGAGGGAGTGAGAGTGCCTTCAAGATGTGGAATGAGGCAATGGGAACTAGTAGAGGATGTTGGTGGTGAGGACTGGTTAAGGGAGGGGCGTCAGGGAAGGCTTCTGGTAGGAAGTGATATTTTGGTAAAACCTAAGTGGCACGAGGACATCAGTCACAGAAACATCTGGAGGAAGAGCCTTCTAGGAAGAGGAGACAGATGTGCAAAGCCCAGGGTGGGAATGTGTTTGAGAGTCGGCGGATCCAGCAGGCAGGTGAGGGCAGAATGGAGGGGAGAAGATGTGGAGGAAAGGGACCAGAGGGGAAACGGCAGCTCTCCCGCACAAAGCACCGGGAACTGCTACAGGAGCCCCCTGGCATTCTATGGGAGGTGAGGAGGCTTGAACAAGGATGTGCCGTGCTTTCGCTATTAAGAGGACTCTTCTTATGGTTCTGTGAAGACTGGACCAGAAGCTAGAGGACTAACCAAACAGGCCAGTGAAGTTGGTAGCACGATCTGGGAGAAGTTGGTGGAGGTGAAAAACACTCATGTGCCGTGCTTAGCGATAGAGACTGGAGGGGCTGGGCCAGTTGACTATGTCTAGCAACATGTATAGTAGCTGGCATGTGTCGGAGACCAATGGCATGGCCACCTCAGTAGACTGTGGCAGTTGGCAGATGATGACGTCAGTATTGTTTGTTAGAGGATGGCTTCTTCCCACACCTGTCCTTTATTACAACCCTCCTGAAAGAGGAAGACAGATCTCTGGATCCACTGAACCCAAACTCTAGGGATGGGACCTAACCGTCTATGCCTGAGTCTTGTCACATAGCTCTGACTCTGGCTCACATTGCTGTGCGTCCCGAGTTCACTCAACAATGGCTTCCCAAACCCTTTAAGGTAGTAGCCACCCTTAGCCCATTTTACAGAGGACAAAATGGAGGCTCAGAGAGATGGAGTGACCTGAGTTGACACTGTTCATGGGGGACTGAGCTGTGAGCATGGGGTTCTCTGATCCCAATGCTTCTTTGTCAGCCTGCCTGCCCTTCTCCCCATGGGGATAGAATGCCCACACATGCAGTGGAGGGCTACAAAAGAGGCCAAACTTTCTTTTTGGCCAGTGGCATAGTGACTCAAACAGTTAGATAGTCTTCTGTTTGTAGGAAGGGTCTGGCTGTAAGTTTAGAGAGTAAGGTGCAGGGATGCAAAAGCTCAGACTTGAGACACGACACAATGCTCCACATGACACCATGCTCCTGTGGCATACACGTTCATCTGACTTGTTCACAGCCCTGTTTCCACAGCTCCTCCATCTTCTATTGGAAGGGCCCCAGGCTCCTCGGAGGTGCTCCCTCCTCTCGGTCTTTCAATGTCTAGTCCTTTTGCCCACAATGCTTTTCCCTCATTCTGTATCTTTTTTCCCAATGTCTATTACAATTTAAGACTGATTTATTTATTTAGAGATAAGGTTTCACTCTAGCCCAGTCTGGTCTGGAGCTCACTATGTGGCCCAGGATGACCTTAAACTTCTGGTGATCTTTTTGCCACAGTCTTTAAAAACATTCGTTTTTTTGAGACAGGGTCTCATGTACTCAGGCTAGCCTTGAACTCTGTAGCCAAGGCTAGCCTTGAACTCTTGATATTTCTGCCTTCACCTCCCAGATGCTGGCATTATAAGCCTTTATTGCCATGTGTGTTTCACCTACTTTGGAAGTCTCTGATGACCTTCTGCTGAGTACTCAAAGCCCCTTGATATTTCTTCTGTCGTGGACCCTTAACACATTGTGATATAATGATGCATTTAATGGACATTTTACCACCATCAATCCATGGACCCTTTGCAGGCTGAGTCTGAGTCTCATTCATTCATGTGGCTAGGGATTGAGTACGGGCATACACAAATGAATTTTGAGTCATTCTGACATGGAGTGTGGCTGCATTGGGGTTGTTGTTTGCTATTGGCTTCATCAGTGACAAGTGATCTGAACAGGGCTGTACTGAAGGCAAAAAGAGAGATGGGCTTGGGGACACAGCTAAAGGACACACTGTCCAGTACGTTAGACACAATCACTCATCCTAGCCTAGGTCTGGGGCTGATGTAGATCACTGCTTAAACACTAGTGGTAGATACCTATTTTCCCAGGGCCACTGGATCCTTTGGCTGGTTGCACAGCAAGAGAAAAAAAAAAAAAAACAGATTAGATTTTGAGCCAGAAACCTTGGACTCTGGTCTGCCCTGCTTGCTATTTGTCCTTGAAGAAATTACTTTGCTTCTCTGGATTTTGTAGCTGCTGTGGACTATGAAAAACTAAATAAAGTAAGTATTTTATTTTCCTTTAATTTAGTTGCTTTGAGACTGAATGTCATCATCTAGCCTAGGATGACCTTGAACTCAAGATCCTCCGGCTGCAGCATTTCAAGTGCTGGGATTACAGGCATGGACTACCATGCCCGGGAGTACTACATATTTTAGCCATTTGGTACCTGGCAGTCCCAAAGACCCATGGAGGAAATATCCCACGACTCTATGAATGGCTATCCTTTAGTGTATGTGACCTCAGAATGTCAGAAACCTTTGTAGGGAGGTGGGGTGGTGAGGGACAGATTTCTAATGACATTCCTTAAAGAGAGAGAGAAAGGAGAGAACTGTCCTGGAAAGATTTGCTGGTCCCTGTGAGTAAGGAGAAAGGGAAGCTTGAAGCAGAGAGGGCCGGGGAACCTTGTCATTGTCTTTGGATTCACATTTGGCTACACGGGTCTGGCCTCTCTCCAATCCCCTAGAGCTCTTGGCTGAGAAGATGGAAAAGCAGAGAAAAGAGCACAGGCCTTGGGCAGCTGCTCTTGCTGCGCTGCAGAGAACGCCTCGCTATTTAGAGTCCAACTGTTCCACTTTCCCCCTGCTCGCCCCCGGCATTCCAGTGCATAAGCACTTTGTGGGGAAAAAAAAAAATGCATTCTAAATCCCTAACCGGGAGAAAGAGCTGATGCTGGTGGTGGCTTTCAGCATGCTCAGAACTTGTGTTTCTGTGGGACTGAGGCTGCGCCAGTCCCTGGGTCGGCCCTGCTCCAGCAATGGACACAGCGCTCAGATGCTGGGGAGCCTTCAACCGGAGGAGGGCTCTTGACCTGTGTTCTGGATCCTGGCAGGGCTGCGCTGTGACCCTGGGACCATGGACAAGCTGTTGTACTTCTCTTTCAAAGTATGGCCATGGATAATTTGGGCCTCGTCAGTAAAGTCTTAGCACATGCCTCAACCAGGGAAGTGTTTAATGCCTCTCAGACCTTGGGCGTCATATACTTTGACATCAGGGCAAAGGACATCCTATTTTGGGACTAAGTGACTTTCCCATGCACCTGTGCTTTGAGAGGAAATGTTTCTCAGCTTCCTTGTTATTTCCTCATTGGGTGGGGTTACTCCTATTTGTGGGCAGCCTTTCCACACATGAAGATGGCTAGCAGCAACCTAGGTGTCACCCAGTAGCGTTTCTCATTCATCATCACTTAACGAATGCTTTCAGACATCACTAGTGATTTCCTGGAGAGCATAGTTACCTCTGATAGGAGACCACTGATGTGGGTCCAGACTGTGGGGAATACAGAACTAATGAAAATGGTACCAGGGCATTCTGTAATCAGGCAGAGCCTCTGGCCAAGACAAAACTCCCAGGAGTCAATTCAGTGACGTAAATGTTACCCTTGAACCACTAGTTTAATCTGTGATTTAATTAAATCTCCAGTGATTTAATGACTAGCATTAAAAATTATTTTTTAAAAAAGTGTCTGTGGGGAGGTGCACATGAGTGCAGGTGCCTGTGGAGGCCAGAAGAGGGCGCTGGATCCCCTGCAGCTGGGGTCATGGGTGGTTGTGAGCCTCTCAATGTGGGTCCTGGGGCTTGTGCAGGAGCAGCGAGCACTCTTAGTCACCGAACGTCCGTCCAGTCCCCTGATTAGCACTACACAGATTAGGCATCTTCATTGCAGTTTTATGATGAATATTGGATTTGTCATCTAATCAGGTGAAAGAAACCTAATCTCTTAAGAGACACTTACTAACCATTTAAAGTACAGAAGACTTGATTAGGGAAGACTGGAGGTGCTATGTTAGGTAAATGCGTGAACTTTGAATGTCTTAAGAAAATTGACGGTTCAATCCATTTTACTAGGAAAGGGTTCTCAGTGGGAAAGTTTGGTCTTTGAGGGGTTAATTTTGTTTCCTTTGAGTTCTAATACAGATTCTGCCCTCGCTCTGCTCCTTTCTGGAAACATGTTAGTAGTGTTTTAGAAGGAATGAGACCATGGCTTTAGATGGAGATGGAAAGTTGCACATCCCAGAAGTTGGCTGAAAGGCCTATTTCGAGTCTTATTTTTCTTGAGTCCCCATATTTGTTTCTGTAAAATGGAAATACAGTCGCCCTTCCCTCTCTTTGGGCTTTCCATTCATGCATTCAACCAAAAATGAATAAGATGTATTCAGAGGAAACAATTTCCTCTGTATTGAACAGGTACACACTATCCTTTTATGTCATTTGCGGTATAGCGATTATCTATCTAGCATCACGTGGTAACAGGTATTATTGGTAATCTAGAGATGATTTAAACACACAGGAAGATCTATGCAGGTTATATGTAAATGCTACACTAATTTATATAAAGGACTTAAGCATCCTCTTATTTTGATATCCATACAGTGAGTAAAACTAGTCTGTAGGAGACAGCGAAGGATGGTTGTCGTATGGTAAGAGAGAACTTACAGGGGTTGGGGATTTAGCTCAGTGGTAGAGCACTTGCCTAGCAAGTGCATGGCCCTGGGTTCGGTCCTCAGCTCCAGAAAAAAAAAGAGAACTTACAGGCTGTATGACAAGACAACACCAATAGGAAAAGGCGCAAAGCTACACAAAGAAACCCTGTCTCGGGGGAAAAAAAAAAAAAAGAGAAAAGAAAGATCTACATAGGAATATCCAGGAGTATGACATTCCTGCTAGGGAGATGGAAGAGGAGGGCAAAGGTTGCCTGACCCAGGAGCTGAAGGACGAGGAGAAGCCCGTTCAAACAGATCCTGGATTGAACACTTCGGGCCCTGAGCCAGCAAAGACCCATGTGGTAGACACAGCACAGCTGGCATGGGGATCAGAAGGGTGACCAGCGAGGCTGCATCAGAGCTTGTAGGGAGGGTAGGGGAAGGACGATCAGAAGTCAAGCAGGGGACACCAAGGAAGCCCTCTATCTAGGACGAAGCCAACATTTGCTTTTGATTCTAATTGTGTGAGAAGCCTGACTTACAATAGAAGTGTCTCCTAGCTACTGGGTTGGAGGGTAAAGGATCACGGCATGGGATTAGAAGCATAGAGACCCAGGCACTGGGTGTCTTCTCTCATTATCCTGGTACATAGGAGACTCAGCCCAGTGCCGACACACTTAGTTGTTATCATTCTTATATGCATCAAAGAAGAGTGAATCTCGATCTGCAGTTTCCATCAGTTGATTATCTAGTCTAACATGTCCACACTTCCGGAGACTTTACTTCAATGGAAAGATGTGGAAGGATCTCAGACACCTGTGGCTGTGAGCTCCACTCTGCTTTCTCCTACAGACCCAGCACCAAGCCAGCTGCTGGTGACCTGCAGGCCAAGTTCTCTTCCCACACTTTAGGAGTATGGCTTTCCCATCTGGGAGTAAACTGGGATCCTGCATAATAAATCCTTCAGATACATTTATCACAAGGCCCTTGAAATTTGAGGAAAATCCTCACCCAACCCAATCAATAAAACTAAGTTGCACTTTGGAAACATCTCCCACCTGACCGATTCATTAACATATGTGTACGTATTCATCAAGGCGTTTTGCAGTGGGTTTACCAAACACTGCCTTTCACTGGATGAAGAAGCTGGACTCTTTAGATTTAATGATTATGTCTTCCAGAGTCTCTCAAGTCCCTAGCTTGGCTCTGCTAAATGCACAGACAAGGTGAGGTATTAATTAACAAGTGAGATAAATGCCCAAATGACATCCTTGAATCAAGTCAAACCGATTTGGATGGTGAAGGGATGGGAAGGAGGGTGAAGGAGCTGTGGGCTGGGGCAGATTTCATCTGTTTCAAGTGTTCTGGATGCAGTCCAGTGGTATGTCTCCTCATTTAGATCTGGCTAGAGTGCCTTGGATGGCATGCCCAGAGCTCAGGCCAGCATCCACATCTCTTAACCCAAGGCGGCCTCCTCTGGAGCAAAACAAGGAACCAAACCTTGCCAGTGGAGGCCGAAACAGCATTCTGAAGGGAAAGCGGAGTGGTATTTAATTTATAAAGAGAAATCTAAGTGCTGCTGGTGGACTGAAGAGCTCTACTGTGCCTCATTCTACCCTGGACTTTGAGGATCCCCCCCTCCGGGGACAGGATGAAAACTCTGGGCTTAACTTTGAGATGTGCCTTCTCTCACCCCGTTAATGTCACACTCCATGACAGTCCTTTCTCTGTGTTCCTACCAAGGTTCTCTCCCTTTGTCACATCTCACGCTCTGGATCATCAAAACAATAACAGCCTTTGTACAGCCCATCTTTTCAGATGGAGAGTGAGTTCTCCATGACACATGTCGTGACGGTTCTAACATTTTCCAGAAGCCAGTTTGTATTGTTGAACATTTGGTGGACTCAAAATGTTTGTTAAACCATGAATGAATGGATAAGTTAACAGAGGTTGGATGGTTGGAGGGGTGGATGAGTAGATGAGGAGATGAGGCATATGGATGGAAGGATGGATGGATGGATGGAGTCACTCATGACACAGAGTTAAGGGCTTTTTAAACTTTGGAACAAACATCATTCACTGTCCCAACTAGCGATGGAAAGTATTTTTAAAACATACTTGGTAGAAGTGGTGGGTGTGGAGTGTGTGTTTGGAGCCCAGGAAGGTGACAGGGAGGAAGACGGGTAAAGCATATGATACACACATATGGAAATGTTACAATGAATCTGTTATAGTAAAAACAAGAGGAGAAGAAAAATCTGGTTACATTCCAGTTAGTCACTAAAGCTGAAATCATTTATGCTTTTTCTCTGAATTATTTGTTACTTCCTGAAATAATGTTTCTCTCTCCTCATTTCACTCCTCACATGCTCTGGGAATTGAAGAGGGCAGGGATCTGGGTATAGGTACTATGACGGAGGCCTGGGCTAGCCACCCCAGGAGGAAGCATCATTTAAAAATGTTTTCCCCCAAAATGTGGTTTGTAGAATACTCTCTTGGGTGCTTGGTAAGCATGTAGACTGCTGCACTGGAAACCTGACTTCAACGAGACTCAAAAGGCAGGGACCAAGAAACCTGACTTTCAAGGTCTCTATGGGGCTCTCCACAGCACTGAAGTTTAATGAGACAGGTTAGATTCTTCATCGCTCTATGCACTGGGAAAGCCATTGGTTGGATTCTGTGATACGATTGTCTCCCTTCTAGAAAGTCACATTAATAGTAACACTATTAAGGCCAGCACCAGCCAACCTGTCTGTGCATTTTACAAACTAAGCCTCTGTAAAACATGTAACATGCATCTGCTCACTTAAACGTCCTACTAGCTCACAAAGTTGACACAATCACACCCATTTTTACAGACAAGAAAATTGAGACTCTCAGAAGTGACTTGCTGAGCTGAGCTAACACAGGCTAATTCTGAAGAGCGGAAGCTGCATTACTGCGATGCCACAGTGTCACCTCCGCAGACACCACGGGGGAGAAGGAGGAAGGGCGGAAGGCCATCTCATGCTGTGTGAAAGAGAATGGAGAGGAGATGACGGTTCTCCTGTGCAGTCCTGAGGACAGAGGGGCAAGGTAACGGGGTGAGTTTAGCACAGGAAGGGCATACTTCTGCCCCTCCCGCAGCAGCCTGATGAGGTCATGACCCTGCCTTGTCAGGACGGCTCTGTCGCCAGTGTGCCAAGTAGATAGGGGCACTTGATCCATCTTACAGGAGCTTCAGGCAGACTCCCGGGCAGGCTGGAAATGATGGACTTTGGGCATTTAGCACATAGAAGCTGGGTGCCCTGCTTCGAAGTCCTGGGTGACAAAGGGGCCTTCAGGGAGTGAGTACAGGCTCTCCAGGCCAGACAGTCTAACGATGCCTCCTCACCTTGCCGTTCCCACTTGGAGAGGAAATCTACATACTCTCTCTCCTACCCCTGGCTGTGATGAACTAGAGCTCACACCTCTGCCTTGGTGGTGATAATTAAATATTATCCGCCTGTCACTTGGCACACATGTTGTGTGTGTTCTCAGACTTTAATGAGCTGGTATTTGTCTCCTGTAAGCAAAAATATTTCTTTGAGTCTCTCTCTCTCTTTTTTTTTTTTCAAATTGGGGTGAGTGGTTCAAGTGAAGACCTCTTGCTTTTAAAAAGACAGTCTCTGGCCAGCTTGTCTGTGAACTGTCTCCACTTTTTTTTTTTTCAGGGACAATGACACACACAGCTTGTCCCTTCTGAATTGGCCATTGCCTTCTGAGGTTATGTGAGAAGTCACATGGCTGTGAGTATTGTAGCAAGTGAGGAGAATTCAGAAGTATGGGGTCACCATGTATGTTGTTGTGGGGACACCTTAAGGTGGCTTTTTTCTGACAGAGTTTCTCAGCTTAATACCAAAGAATACTGAAAATACTCGGTATTCTGTGAAATTTTCCTCAAAGCGTCATAAGAAGCAAATTTATCTGGTACCTTTCTGGATGCATAGAAAGAGAAATTAAGGCATTAGATAAAATGGATGTTCTAGGACAGTGGATCTCAAAGGTAATCTACATCTGAGGCACCTGGAAATTTACTAGACATTCAAATTCTTGTACCCTACCAGAGACCCATGCGTTCAGAAACTCAGCGATGGGGTCAGGTCTCAGGCGCCAGGGGTTAATCAAATCCTCTAGGTCCTTTCAGAGCTACTAGGGAATAGAAAGGAAGTACAAGGGATTCAATCCAAGCACAGTTGATGAAGACAGACAAGAACTTCAAATATCTTTATCTGTGTTTCTGTTTATAGCTATCTCAGTCTCAGTTTAGAATTAAAACATAAATAAAAACCCTATCACTTTAACTTGAGGATCCTCCCTGCCTCAGATGTCTGGAGATGGGGAAGGACTGGCCTTTTGCAGTTCCCTTTGGAAGAATGCTCTATTATCTCCCCCATTCATGAGATTTATGACAAGTGTGTTCTCCGCAGCTGCTCCCCGGGCCGGCATTCACGTTCTGCTTGGGTGCCTCTCTGCCCCAATGCCGGGCTTCTAAAGCACACAGTCCTTTCAGAAGAGTCCCAGCCCAGGATACCCAGGTGCTCCAGGGGTAGGAGAGCCAGGGCCAATCACCCCCCAACCCCCGCCACAATACGAGTAGAGAGATATGGTGAGCTCTCTGCCCCTGGGTCTGGGGTTGATGAGAGGAACTTTAATATTTATCAATAAACAGCAAAGTGCTTAGCACACCTCCTAGGGAAGTAATTAACCATGGAAAGAATACCCTGTGCCGAGGTATCTCCTCCAAAAAAAGAACTCACTTAATTGTGAATTGCTTACGCCAGGTGAGACAGAACCGGTGTCTACCCCCATCACCTGACATAAGCAACTCTGAACTAACTGGGAGTTTCTTTTTATAAACACAGTGCAGACACTTTCTTCTTGGTGGTTAATTACTTCCTTGGGAGGCTGCTTTAATAGTTCCCAGAAGAAGGCCATTGTTGTCTTTAGCCTAACTACTGCCTCATTTGCTTTGTCCTAGCCTTTCTAGAACGCGGGTTCTGCCCCTTCAAAGCATCCTGAGGTGTGCTCATCAGTCAAGCCCTTCAGCTTGGGGATCAGAGACCTCAGGTTGGGAGCCAGGATCAAGGCGAGGTTGACAGAGAGGGAGGGAGATGGCACAGGGCCTGTTGGGGGACACTGACCCCCAGGAATCTCTTTTCTTTTCTGTGTGCTGCATTCCAGCAATTCCCTATGCTTTCGCTGCTGACATCCCAAGAAGGGACAGGAGCCAGGGAAGTGGCTCCTTTTGTGGAGGCAGAAGGAGCTGATCTATAAGCCACCATGGTGCTCAGTGAAATCACCAGGGAGGCGGAAGCAAAAAGCCATTGGATTTCAACTCTTAGAAAACGCCTCATGCGGTTATGCCTCACCTCGCTAAAAAATGAAACTGAGTGGCTTCTATCCTGGCTTTGTTTCAGGACAGAGAAAATGAATGAAGGACAGAGCCACAGGAGCATCTGGCCCGGGAAATTCTTTGATCATGAGCTTGTGTCAGTGAGTATGTATGTTTATCCACAAATTATCTATGTACACAAAGGCAATTGTTATGGAAATTGCAAGACGTCCATTAAGAGGATGAAGGAAAAGGAGAAAATAGAATGTCTAATATTCTCATTTGTTTCCCACCAGGTTACATCCTACTTTGGACACCTGAAGCTGACTCCAGCGGCCATGAGACAGAAGTGGCTTCGATGCTAGATGGTGACACACACATACTCTATGACTGTCACAGTGGGATCGTAAACTCCCTTGGTAGGTCAGTTAACTGCACTGGTAGATCCTTCCACCCTTGAAATCACTTCAACTTCACATGAACTCTGACCCATGAGTCATTTGGATAGGGGTAGGCCACACACCTACAATAATGTTATGGACAGTGCACAGTATTTGAGCTTAGGATGTTAGGCAGAGGAAGGCAGATCTCTGTGAGTTCAAGGCCAGCCTGGTCTACTGATCTCTAGTGGTGTCTTCACAAGAAGTTTGCTACCTCAGTTTTAAGAAACTAATACACACATGCCTTTAGTCTCAGCACTCGGGAGGCAGAGGTAAGTGAGTCTCTGAGTTTGAGGCCAGCCTGGTCTATAGAATGAGTTCCAGGACAGCCAGGGCTATACAGAGAAATTCTGTCTCAAAAAACCAAAAATAAAATAAATAAACAAATAAATAAATAAAATAAAGAATTTAGGAAATTACATGACCCACATGTTAATGCAACCCTATTAGCTTCTGAGTCCTGTCATCACACTGGAATGCGTTCCAGAAGAGTCAGCCCAGAGCTTCAGAACAGGGGTGTAGTCCTCAGCCATGCCATCTGTCCTGTACATACCTAGTCTTAGAAGCTAGCAGGGTAGTGGCTGGGTTAGTACTTGGATGGCAGAAGAGAGGTTGGCAAACCTGTCCTATAAAGGATCCAGAGCAAATGTCTGAGGCCTGACAGCTGGGTCGTGTCTCACTGTGTTGGAACCATTTAGCTCCAGGGTTAGGGGTAAATACAAGGTACAGCTGAACACAAAATCTAAACAAGGACCAATCAGCTGGCTCGGTGGGCAATGGCACTAGCCTCCAAGCCAGGTGGTCTGAGTTTGATCCTTGGGACCCACAAGGTAGGAGGAGAAAACTGACTCCCACAAGTGATCCACTGACCTCCACAAGTATGCTGTGGCACCCACACTCCCCTCCTCCACACACACAATGAAACAAAGACATGTTAAAACATTAACAATTAGTATAAACAAATGAATGCTACCTTAACACTACGTTAAGGGTTTAAAGCTTCATCATGCAAGATAAAACAGTCTGTGAGATCTGCTAAGCCGTAATCATAGTGTCTATAGCTAAAAATACTGTCTTGTATACTTAAAATTTGCTAAGAGGGCAGAGGGCAACTCCACCTGTAGAAAATAAGAATAAGGATGGTGGCGGGAACTCTGATGGCCGTGCTATGGCTTCAGTCATAGTAACACTCCCAAACTCATCAAGAGATGTTCAGCTTCTTAGATATAAATCCTGCATCAATGAAGTAGTTAGGAAAATAAGTGTGGACATTAAAGTTTGGATTTTATGTACTTTTCTGTATGATGAAATATTCTTTAGATTATTTCCCCTCAGCCATCAAGAAAATGTTAAAACCTTTTCTTTTCCCTCACCAATTGGCTTTGGCTCACAGGCAGGCTGTAGCCAGGTGACCACAGATTAGAATATATACTTTGGTTCTAAAGCTGGGGTTGGGTCCTGCTTTCATACTATATTGTCTTTGGAAGGAGCGTAACGGCTCTTCAGGTCTCGGTTGCCTCATCTGCAAAGTGACATCTCACAGGGCTGTAAGGATGAAGGGGCACGTGGCTTATGACATCCCAGTGCAGTGTGAGGCTCCGACTGTCGTCACCATCGTCATGGACCATAACTGGCCACTCTGAAAGGTCTGGCAGGACCATGCACCCCGAAGGCAATAACCAGAACTCAGCCACGTCTGCAAAGACGGGTATTTGAGAATTACAAAGCCAATACCAAACCCCAGTTTGTGTCTCCAAGAGTCCTCCTGGCCCAAGGACATGTGTTCTCCGTCGTGTTCGCTTCAGAGGAAACATTACAACATTTGACAATAGTATGGAGGAGATCTTTCAGGAGCGTGACTCATGACGAAGGCACACACAACACTATTCTTGAGGGGATGGGAATTAGAAGACGCTTGCTCACCTCCCTCATTATCCTTGTTATCAGCGCAGGAGGTTTCCATGGCAACGTTGCATCCGGGCCCTCTCCAGCCGGTCTGGCAGACACACTGCCAGCTGTTCTGACCCAGTGTGCATCTCCCGTTACCGTTGCACAAATCAGGGCAGCCATCTGGTTGGAGAAATGGAGAGAATGAGAAGGAGGGACGTGAGGCTGCGCTGGGGAAGCAGGGGAGCCATGCAGGGGGGAGCAAGCCTGCAGGGCAGCCACTGGGCCAGCCTCACAGTGGGGCCCATACCTGCTGTCCAAAGAGTCAGGGGAAGCAGGCCATGCATGCAGGTGCAAGACGGAGTTGGGGCACAGATGCAGGGGTTTCCCAGTGACAACTGACCTGGGTGCAGGGGTCAGAGCAATCTTGCCAAAGTGGGGAGGGAATTCAGTGCACATCCCAGACAACTGCACCAGTGCTGGCCTGACAACCGGACTAGCTAGGCTGTGATGTCCAGCCAGTGGCTCAGGATGCGTGCTATCTTGAGAAAAAGCTGCCAGTCTTATCTATCCTTCCTTCCTTCCTTCCTTCCTTCCTTCCTTCCTTCCTTCCTTCCTTCCTTCCCTCCCTCCTTCCTTCCTTCCTCTTTCTGTCCTCCTTCCTTCCTTTTCTTCTATCCCTCCCTTTCCTTCCTCTTTCTCTCCTTCTTTTATCTTCTACCCCCCTTTCTTTATTTATTTAATGACTTCTGCATACAAGAGAAAATTTCCTACAAGGCCAGAGTCAAGATGTCCTCCATTTTGCAGAATTTTAAAGATAGATTTACATGATTTTCAAGAGCTTCTTGTGACCAAGAAAGAGCAGAATGGCTTTGCTGGGCTATTTTTTTTTTTTATTCTTGTAATACCTTTAAGGGACACTTCAAAACGTTGTCTACTTATCACCACCTATTTATGGTAGATTTAAAACTAGAGCAGGAGTTAAAGGTCAAGGGAGGGGTAGGAGCTGGGTGCCATGACTTGGGGACATGACAGAGGGTATATCTATGTCCCCAGGGGAAGGGCAGTGGAGTCTGGGCAGTTTTTATTTTATTGCTTTCTACTCTTTCTTTCTTTCCTTCCTCCCCTCCCTTTGTGTGGGAAATCAGCAGCCTATTTTATTTTCTAAATGCTCCAGCACCCACAGCAATTGTAGCTTAGACTCCCTGACGTGGAGCTTGGACAAAGGGAGCTGGGTGAGGAGAGAAGGGCAAGTGATATGGGGTGAGTCTTGCCAGCCAAGCCACCGTGGCCCTTTGTGAAACCAAGAAAAGCAGAGGGCCTGTGGCCTGTGCCCACACTCATAGGACCTACTTGCTGGCAGGAATTTCTAGGCATCTTTTCATTTTTCTTTCTTTGAGCAGTTTTATTGAGGCATAATCTACATACGGTAAAATTTACCTGTTGTGAGAGTACACTGCAATGACTCCTGGGAAAGTTATGGAGTTGTGCAACTGGAGGTATATTTTCTTGCTTCATTTAAATATACTCCAGTGACCATTCATTTAATTGCCCCTGTAAGTAGCTATCTGCACATCTTGAAAACTCTCTCTCCCTCTGCTTCCATCTCTAGATCTGTTTTTAAACCACACCACCGCAGGCCTGACTGGGATCCAAGCGCTTTCTAACGGTAGCAGTAATTGGCCTGGAACCTTCCTGTGAATCGAAGTGTGCATCTCTCCTAGGCATTCCAAAGGCCTTCACCTTGCATCCTGCTTCTCTTCTCTCAAGCACCCCTCATGTGGGTGCTGATAAACCTAGTGTGCGCATTTGGCAATCCTGTGAGTTTAAAGACCTCCTAGGGAGAAAGGTCCAAGACTCCAAAATTGAGTTCGACTGCTTTAGGAAATGTCAGTCTCTGCTTGCTCCTTCCCATCCTGTGCAGATTAGGATCAGAGTGAGCAGGGTAAGCAACAGGGAGGTCCTCTGGGGGTAGTCTCTGGAAGGCAGCTGTGCTGAGGGGAGACAAGGAGCCCGGAGCAGGGAGTCCGGCTTGGTGCTGATTCTAGCAGTGAGTACACACGCACCTTGGTCTCCAGGCCTGCCCTTACAAAGTCCAGCTCAGGATTCCACACCTTTCCTTACCAATGAGGTCACTGTGGCCCTGTCTGGGGAACCACCGATGTCCCTCTGGCTCACATCCTGAGACAGTGCTCCAAGGAAAACCTTCCAGAGATGTGCCATAAACACTTCTGTGGGAGCAAAATGGAACTCGGGAGGAAAAGCCCGAGGGACATTGGACGAGTCCTCAGGGATAAAGAGAGCATGGCCAATCTGCAGCCACCTTCTGCCTTACAGTTACCACCAGAAGAGTGGGGTGGGGAAAGAGATCACAGAGAATGCACTAAATGACAGACCTCCGAACATTTGCTCAGCATGGTTTCTAGTATGTGTGCTTTGCTATTTAGCTACTCTGGGCCTCATGTCTCACTGAAATCACGCCCGGAGCCTCCACGGAAGGAAGGCTTATTGTGTAGGAAACCCACGTCCACCACATAAAATTTAAATTTGCCAAGAGCCCCAGCATGTCAGTCAGAGATATGTGCTCAAAATATGTATGCTCCTCTATGGAATGAGGCCTCCCCCGCCCTCTCCACTCTTTTCATTCTGGCCAACTGAAGTGAGATAAACAGGGCAGAGGAGCGAGTTTTCGCCACGTCCTACGAGGAGGATGAAAACAGGAACAGTGGGGAGCTGGCAAATCTCGGAGAAGTTTCAGGGCAGCTGGGAATTAATGGACAGGACTTTGCTTTTAGCTTGAAGAGGAAGAAAGCAGCCTTGGTAGGTGCGTGGCGTTGCTAGGCAACCTCAAGCTAGCCCTAGTACCAGTTCATTCTGCTGGTGGCCTTCTGAGGAGGAGGTGATTCTTTGTGTTTGGAAAGTGCAAAGCCAGCTTCTGCTTAAGGAAAAACAAAACCTAGGAAGTAATTAGTCTGGAGGGTAAATGGGCATCAGGTGGCAGCTTTTCTCTGGAGAGGATGCTAGGACTGAAGTTGGAATTGGCTTATGGGCTCATCCTTGGGCATCCGAGAAATTGTTGTATGGGGTCCTCCGAGTTTCAGGCTGGCTCTCAGATTTCCTTGAGTGCCTGCCTCTAAATGACTGGTTTAGACTTCTGGAAGGCACCTCTGTTTGGGTGCTTATTTCTTCAGCTAGAAAGAACTGATGGCTGCCCGGGGCCTTCAGGCTCTATTGTGACCCTGGACCAATGATTCTTAATACAGGATTTATAAAAGACTTCCCTCCCTTTCTCTGGGGGACATCTGGTAATGTCTGGAGATATTTTTGATTGTCATATTTAGGGGTAATGACACTTGAAACCTCATGGGTAGAGGCTGGGGGTGCTGTTCAGCATCCCAAAGGCACAGGAGAACCCCAGCCGCACACTACAAGGATGGCACAGGTTCAAATGTAACTAATCCTGAGGTGGGAAACCCTGGCTTCATTAGATCTCAGATATGGTTGGCGTTGGTTCACAGAGCCTTGCCTGGTCTCAGACCAACAGAGAGGACTTAAATGAACAGGAATCACTTCTGCCTGCCCTTCTGAACCTCTTCCAACAGCCATGAGAAGGTAGAAGGAACCTTCCTTTCCAACATAGGACATGTCCTTCCAGGAAAGCTTTCAAGGACACTGGTAACACGGGCTGGATTTGTCATCTCACATCCTATCCACAGCTGATACAGATGCATACAGCAATCTCCCCACAAGCCAAAGCCGCACAGCCAGACTCTGCTGATGCCTCACTTTCAACTCTAGTCCTCCCAGCCTCAGCCATGGACTCCAGCTCTCACCTCAGCAGTCCCATCTGCTCACTCCTGGGCGTCTCAAAACCAGAATTCAGCCTCTTCCCTTTTATTCTCTCTAAACTGATTCCTTGGTCCACGAAGGGCTCCTGAATTCATTCACCCACAAGACTAAAGCCTTGGAATCACTCTCCCTTTCCACACCTTCTCTCATCTCTGGCATCTAATTTCAGTCTCCACTGCTAAATTTTCCTCTTAACTCTGAGGTAAGAAGAAATGCTGCAGTTGGATAGAGCCTGGGTATGTCCCAAGAGTCCATCTTTGGAAGTTGTATCCTCAGTGTGGTGGTGGGAGATGTGTGGACCCTTTAGGAGGCGGGGCCTAGAGGGAGGTCTTTAGGTTATTGGAAGTGCCTTCAGGAAGGACAATGCAATCTCAGCTTTTCTATGGTTTCCTACTTTAAGATGAGAGCCACAGAGAGCCACAGAGAGCCGCAGAGAGGCACAGCCAACAGGGACTCTGTCTCAGAGTCTACATGTAGCATTCAGATGTTCAGCGTCTAATGCTGTGGACTTAGCAAGCCTCTTTTTAAAATAAAGGCATTTTTTTTCCTTGTACTAATTCAAAATGTAATGCAAACAAGGGACTACGCAGTCAGACCTGTCCTTGCTCTGACAGATCTCAGAATCTGCTCCCTGCTGGTATTACGTTAATCTTGCTTTGGACTCCTGCGGATTCCTAACTGTCATTCTGCCTCTTTTTTCTCCACCCTGGACACTGCTGGAAGCACAGCAGCCTTCCATTGGCCCCTGGAGAAGTAAGTCCTTAATGTGGTCCTGAGATCCTCTTGAGCTGGCTCCCATCATCCTGGCCTGTGTCAGCATCACTTCAGGTTCCGGCCACATGCAAGCCAGATGGATGACTCTCGTGTTTCCCTTTCTCAGTTCCCCATCTTCAGCCCACCTTTCCTATCCCTGTTGGGCAGACATCCCCTTTTAGAAGCTTCCTCCTTTCCTTTGTATTCCCCCACCTACCACTTAGTCATTATCAACCAGCATGTAATTAAGATGGGCTAGGCCACAGGCGCCATCCTCTAGCCTGCTGCAAGACGGTCATGATGACTGTGGACTTTGTCACTCACTACAATTTGAATGGTGTTCCTAGGACTTCTCAGCACTCAGTTGAACAGCTGTCTTGGCCACTGCTCTTGTGCTGTTCACCTGTCAGGTGAGGGACCATCGCTAACTTATTTACTGCTGGACTGCAGTACTCAGTGGACGGCTGAAGGGGACATATGAATGAATGAATGAATGAGTGAGTCTGAGGGAAATCAGCAGGGCCAGTAGAAATGCAACAGTTTCCAAGACCTTTTTACACATAAGTCCCAACCACTGGAAGAACAGGTGGAGCAAGGTCTTGTTGACAGAGCCACCAGCCAGGTAGGCTTTTAGACTTAAACAAAACTTAGGCATTAGCAAACTAATGTCTAGGGCCCAGAAAAAAAAGGGGAGCGTAAATGGGTTTGAAGACAGCTATAATTACCATAAAAACACTTTTCTAAGACATGTTCTGCAGTGTGTGGCAATTTACAGGTAGACATAAGTGGCTAATACTGTTTGGGAAGTAAGGACGGATGAATGGGCTTTTAATGGGCCAGCAAGCGCACCCGAGAAGATGTGCTACAATGTAGCAAAAGCAAGCGAGAACACAAACAGGCCACACGTAAACACGGATTACAAAGAAAGCCACAGAAATGATGCCTCCCTGCTCAGTTCAAGAGACCACTAGGAACTTCATCACAACCTGCTATAAACCCTGAGAAAAGTTTCTGTTTTTCCCCCTCAACTGAGAGGAAACCGTAACTTTGGAGGCAGAAAGTTCTGGAAACTTTGAAACCAGATCTGCCTCTGGCTCTCCATGCGATCTGGGCTGGTAGGTGTACCTCTTTGAGCCCAGTCTGTTTGCAAAGCTATGTACCCCCCACCCCCCATCCCCAGTTAATATTATATTCTGTTGCTCTCAACAGAATAACATCTTCAAGGGTAAGATCCTGTCTCCTTTGTCCACTGAGACGGTTTCAAGGTCTAGCAAGGTAGTTGGCACGTACCAGACGATCAATGCTTGCTAATGGAGTAACTTACTTCAGACGATGACAATACTTACTTTAAACAGATACCAGCTGTGTTACATGGAATTTGCAAGAGCGGGGGAGGGGGTGTTTAGCAGAGTTGGGGGCATCCCAAGAGCTCATTTGATAGAGCGCCTATTGCTGATAGTGTTGATGATAATAGTGTTGATCCAGTTGTGGCTGCTGCGACTCTAATTACTGGGAGGCTCTTTCAGTAGAGCCCGAAGCACAAGCCCCTTCTCTGCCTCACTCCCAGATCAGGAAAACCCGAGAGCTTATATGAATTCAAGTTTAAAAAAAAGAAGTAAAATTTTCTCTAGGGTTCCCAGTGTGTGCTTTCGCTATGAACTTGGGTGTTCTTATTCTCATGACTACCAGCCCAGAAAAGCAGCGGCATGCATGAGGCTGGGCTAAAGGAGAAAGTCCACAGAGGAGAACGACAACTTTGAAGACAGGAGGGAGAAAGTCCACAGAGGAGAACGACAACTTTGAAGACAGGAGGCTCACGTGGAATAAATGTGACCTTTCTCTGGAGAAGAGTTTCACTTTCCACTTTTCAATTATTAATGTTTTTTTAGTGTGTGTGTGTGTTTGTGTGTGTGTGTGTGTGTGTGTTTGTGTGTGTGTGTGTGTGTGTGTGTGTGTGTAGGTCAGAGGTTGACATAGGACATCCTCCTCAATAGCTCTCCATGTCATGCTTAGCGACAGGGTCTCTTGCTGGACCTAGACTGGCTGGCCGGCAAAGCCCAGAGATGTTCCTGCCTGTCTCCTTCCTCCGTTGCAGAGATTACAGATGTGCAACACGTTGCCCAGCTTTTCCACATGCATGCACTGGGCCCGAAAGTCAAGTCCACATTCTTCATTGGCAAGAGCTTTATAGGCTGAGCCACTTCTCCAGCCCCAAGAATTGTGTTTTTAATGTCAGCTAAAGTACAGACACCATCCTCTCTTCCCTGCAAACTGTTTAAATATTACTGTTTCTTTAGTACTGCACATCTCTGGATTTAGGAAAGATGCTTAATAAGAATCTGCCTTACATTCCAGAACTCTTTCTACTTGAGGACAGCAGAGGTTTTGGGGACCAGGGGTTGCTAGAGGTTTAATTGTCACTTACATTGAAGAGCAGTGGTAACACTAGAGATTCTGTGAGACACACTTTGGGGGAAAACTCCAACTGATTTTGGAAAACTGGCTGGTAAAGAAGCATCCTAGACCCTGGGGAACAGTAAGGCTGTCCTCGACCACCCACACATCAGGTGGGAGCTGTGTGGGCACCCCATGTCTAGGTACATCGTGGAATGGACATGCCGCCCAGAATCTGCAGCTGAACAGCTGTCCCTGCTTTGCTAGCAGACGTGGAAAATTGAGAGGCAGATGTTTCTCTCTGTTTTAACAGCATCTGTGTGTCTTTGAGGGTCTGCAGAGGTGTGAGCAGGTACAGTGCCGCATGAGACGCAGGGAGAGCCAGCATCCTTGACACGGTCTACCGCAGAGGAGGAAGTGGCTTCTGCTAAGAAGGCAGAAATCGTTCCCCTCCACGCCAGCAGCCACAGAAACAGCAGATCAGCCACGAGATGATAGGAATTTGGATTCAGCTGTCTGCTGCTGCACGTGTCTGGATGCACCTGGATTCTCACCCTCAGCATCATTTCTGTCTGTGTGGGAAAAAGCGTGCGGCAGGCTCAGCTGTGGCCGCAGAAAAAGTGATGAACTTGAAAAAAAAAAAAGTAAACAGGATCCTTTCCCACTTGGGGGAAAAAGGCAAAAGGAGACCCAGCGTACTTTTTTACTGCTCTGGGATTTCAGGTTCTTAATACATTCCAGTCCTTTTGAAGTTGGGGTCACGGGAGGAGGAAACTGGGAAGGTAGGCAACAGAGGGGAGAGCTCTTGCCGGGCGGGAACTCCTGGTCAGTTACTGAGTGAATTCAGGTGGAGTCACTACCCTAGCCCAAAGCTGCTCTGGGGTTCCACACAAGCCTGCGCTCTTTCCTAGAACATCACTGGTCCCTATTCCACTTTACCCATCAAAGGAGGATGCTGGCTGCTGGTGGTGACTGGACTTGGAGCGCGCGTGCCAGTGTTGTTGAAGCGCATACTATACTAATTTGTGACAAGAGCCTGCCGACCACCTAACAGGAGCTTCTCTACCGATCCAGAAGCTTCTCCACTGAACTGGATGAAGAACAGCTTCTCACTCTAGGCTTATGGTCCTGACATTTGCAGCATCAGCTTGGGTTTCATCCCTCCGTACTGAGCCTCAGGGTAGGCTGGCTACACTCCTTTATAACAAGCCCTCCAGAGGCACCAATGCCTGCCCTATGAACAGCAGTTTGGGATTAAGTCCTGAGCCCCAAACAGGACCTCAAAAGGCCTGAATTATCCGTCCTGGTAGTTGGCCTCTTCTCTTTTCCTTTTGCCCCTGCTCTCTGGGCCTCTGGAATCTAGATCCTTCTTGGGGACTTCTTGGAAGACCCTCTCCCTAAACGAAGCTCACTATGTCTGCTCTAGCAATGCCATTCATTCCGGCTCATCGGGACCATCCTGTCGGGGCTGGTTTTCCCAACATTCTGCCAGACCATCCCTGCTCCCCTTCATAGCTCTCTCTCTTCCTTGCTCACACCTATCATAATTCTAGTTCAGCCTATGTTGAGCAGTAGGCTTCAGCTTGGCTGCACAGACCGTGGCCATCCTTCCTTTTGGCTCAGCCAGTAAACTATCTCCAGAGGGCCTTGCACCTTTCTGCAGGGGAGGCCCAGGCGTCAGTATCTCTCTGTTTCTCATTCTCTTTCCTTTTCTTTCTTGCATGTGTATGTATGTGTAGTGTATGTGGATGTGTGCATGCATGTTCATATGTCTGAGGGAGCACCATGTGTGCTGGATGAATGCACATTTGTATTGTATAAGTGTGAAGGCCAAAGGATGATGTGAGGTCTCCTCATTGGTCACCCTTCACTTTGTATACTGAGGCAGGGTTGCTCACTCAATCCAGCTCACTGATTCTGTTAGTCTAGATAAGTAGCTTGCTCCAAGGGAGAGAGCCTCTGTTTTTGTCTCCCAAGCCCTGAGATGGCAGGGGAGCCACCACCCTCACCTGAGTGCTGTGGATCCGAACCCTTGTCCTTATGCTTGCATCCCAAATGTGGAACACAGCATGAGAGTTATCCTCTGATCCCCCCCCCCCAGCCCCTCTTTTTCTTTCTTCCTTTGGTACTGGAATCGAGCAAGGCAACCCAGGGCCTCGCTCACGTTAAGTAACGCTCCACCACCAAGCTACACTCCCAGCCCTTTCTTTTTCTTTCTCCTCTATAACTCTCCAGAATATTCCACTACACAATGAAGGCTGAGAACCAGTGGTTTAATGGCCTCCTTCCTGGGTTCCTCGACACCTCCTGCGTGGAAGACTTTGGCTCTGTTGTTGATGGCTGGGTTCCCAGTGCTCACCCCAGTGGTTAGCATTAAAGATATTTGTTTGATGAATTCGTGAAGAAAGAAACCGGGGCTGTGTTTCTTTGCCGTTTTATCATGCCCTTGATTCTGCAGCCAGGGGAAAGGAAAAGCCTCCTGCAGGCCACACCCCAAGCGTTGGAAGGGCCAGCCTTTCCCCAGTAGAAGCAGCAGCTGCTTGCTGCACAGGGTCCAAACCCAGGCTGCGGCAGGGGCTGTGTCTGCGTGCCAGCGTGGAGCTCTGCCTCGAAACCGGTAAGGAGCAGAGAGCTCCCGACTGAAAGAGACAGACTGGAACGCCAGAGAGGAAGAAGAGAAGGCACCGTGGTAGATGAGGAGGGTGACGAGAGTCACACAAAGGCAGGGATGACGACGGGAAGAGAGCCCAATGGTTTCATTTGCTTCCTCGAGGATGATCGAGTTGTTTTACCGTGTGCCACTCATTCCCACGGCTGTCCAGCAAGTAATGAATGCGGTACCTACTGGTCTGGAAATAGGGACGGGCATGCCTTTGATTTCTGATTTGTTACTTTTAACCATCCAATTCTACCCCCACTGAGCATCCCAATAGCCACAGGAGGGTCATAAAAATACAAATAATGCCTAGGAGGCCTGTGGGCACGGACTTGTTACTTCTGGAGGGCGGATGGCTCTCTTTACACGAATGTAAAATCAGGCCAACAATCAATTACTGTTTTTGTTGTTGTACCTAGCACTATGAAATGTCTGTTTTTTGTTTTTGTTTGTTTGTTTTTAGAGAGATGTTAAAAAGAACCTGCTCCAGGACTGAAACTCTAGATCTTAGGGAGTGTTCTACACCGTGACAAGGACAGCAAACGATCACAGCAACACTCCCGTGTGCCTTTCACCTATGAGGTCATTCAGTGTGGTCACAACAAGCCTTGGTGTAGGTACTGTTATTACTCCTACTCTACACACGAGACAGCAGAGGAACAGAGCCGTAACTGGGCCAGGGGAGCAGAGGCAGATAGTGGTAGAGTCAGGATTTGGGCTTCAGGCTTTGGACAGGCTCCACAGACCTGGTCTCCTTTAGGCTGGACGGTCACCCTGGTTTGCCCAGAAATGGCCATGTTTGCACACTGCAGGAGAGCCCCGAGTCCCAGGCAACCTGGGGTCATTGTTGAGGTCAGAAAGTGAAGACTGGGATGTCAAAGAAGGTGGGCTGGGGAGAAAGTGAGGACGGGGGTCTTGACTGGTCGTTGTGGAGGCAGAAGGGGAAGCGGGGATAAAGGACTCCAAAGACAAGGGAGAGGTCAGAGTTATAGACCACGTCACTTGTGTCGTCATGGAGTATGATGGGGTCCTTTAGTATGTCTGCTGGTACTAAAACACCAGGACAGCCTGGGACGACACAAGTAATCCATCTCTTAAACTCTACCAAGGTTTGGTTTTAGGGCCTGCTTCAGACACTAACAATCTTCAACTGCTCAAGGGCCCACATATGAAGTGGTGCAGTGCACTATTTGTATGTAGCCTACAGAATCCTCCTGAATATTCTATAGCATGTCTATATGGGCTTAGACCTAAGACGATGTTAATGTTAACGCTGCATTGAGAGTTGTTACAAGTATTAGGGAGTAATGACAAGAAAAGCTTCCGTCTGTGTTCAACCCTGATGCATATTTCTTCCCAGTTTGCAGTTAGGGTCTATCTGCAGGTATGGAATGTGTGTGTGTGTGTGTGTGTGTGTGTGTGTGTGTGTGTGTGTGTGTGAGCTCAGCTATAGTTAGTCTGTGTCTGAACTGTGTGAGTTTGAATCTCAGCTCTACCCTTGGCTACATGAACTTTAAGCAAAGAGCACAGACCATTCATGCCATAGTCTTTTCACCTACAAAACAGAGCCTGCAAAATATTGATCCCTTAGAGTTGTTAAGGGTTAATGAGAGACTATGGCCCATGGTAAATCTCCTGTATAGACACTGTTATCACTGTTGTTACCATCAGAGGAGGAATCCTCTAATAAGGACAGCAGGGGTTGTGAGCCTCGGGAAAGTCTTTTATCTACACATCGACTGGTGCTGAGGAGGGCCCACATTCTACTACTTAAAATAGGAACAGAATTGGGTGGGTTGACACACAGATGTAATTCCAGTATTCCAAAGGCCAAGGCAGGAAGGTCTCAAGTTCGAGGCCAGCCTGGGCTGTGCAGTGAGATATTATTTCAAAAGGAGAAAAATGCAGGCAGACCCAGAAAGATATGCATAGTCAGTACAGCTAGGAAAGCGCTTTTGAAGACTTGGAAAGAGATGAGAAGAATGAAGTGACTTTCCGGGAGAATTTCCTGAGTAAGATATACCCATGATGGACATCACTAGTTATCCGAAGAATGCTTCTTCAATTCAATAGGTGTGTAAGATATAACTCTTAAGGACCACAGGGTAGGAAATCTCATCCCCACTCCGCAAATTATACTAACAGGATGAGGTGGTGTTGCTGGGGGGTGAGGAGAGACTCAGGTTCATTACAAAATATACCCTGCCCTATGGTGGTGGGGGAGCAATGGTGTCTGTTGTTTAGGCGTGTTAGCCAAGTGCTCAGCAATCCACAGTCTATATCTCACCAAGCCATTGCAAAGACCATAGGAAATACATATTGTCATGTGTGACTAAAATTACTAAAGCTCAGTGGAATTAATTAACTTGATGAGGGTCATCAGCACTCCAAGTAGTAGAAGAGGGATTTGAACTTAGGCCAGTACACTTTGCTCTTCTCTAGTTTTATATGTTTCCATGGAAGAGGATGACCCCCAGCATATCATGTCAT
The DNA here is from genome assembly GCF_949786415.1 of Peromyscus eremicus. NCBI lineage: Eukaryota > Metazoa > Chordata > Mammalia > Rodentia > Cricetidae > Peromyscus > Peromyscus eremicus. The sequence continues at coordinate 20,077,802 of NC_081423.1, forward strand.
CAGCTGCATTTGTGGGTCCTGCATCCCCAGATTCAACTAGCCTTGCCTTGAACATATTGCATCTTTACCGAACATGTCTAGATTTTTCTTGTTATTATTCCTTAAACAACATAGTCTGGAACTTTTAACATAGCATTTATGTGCATTAGGTATGACAAATAACCCAGGGATGAATTAAAGTATGTGGTTGCATGGTGCCAGTTATATGCAAATGCTATGTCATCTTACAAGGGCATTTTGGCACTCTCTGGGGTCATGGAGAATGTCTCTATGGAAAGGGAGGATTGACTGTGTTTTTGCTTTGATTCCTTGCTTTCTAAGCAAACTTCTGACTTTAAACTTCATTACCCATATAGATTTCCCTTTAGGGAAAGAATATACTGGAACTGTAAGACTTCTTCACTGTGGATTAATAAACTGCCATTTGGGGGTTAGATGCAAATTTGGGTAGTATGAGGGGACAAGTAGAGGGCTCATTTGTGGACATAAGCAGATGGAGCCACTGAAGCTGAGAAGCAGGCTGTGTGCTAGAAAGATCCTGCAGGGGAGGTGGCTGCATGGTGATGTGGTTTTGCCTCTTGCTCTGTTTGTAGCCCTTGATGAGACTAGCATGTGGGGACCAAAGGAAGAGGACTTCTGAGGGAGAAATACCAGCCCAGTTTCATGGTTATTGAGTACTGACAATATGCTGACTGTAGCAGATCTTTGAGTGTATTTTTTTTAATCAATAGGTCCCGGAAGTCCCGTGAACAAGGTGACATATGAATGAAGAATGCCAAGCACAGGAGAGGACCAGTCATTCAACTGTTTGCAGGGAGAGTAGTTCAGGCAGAAGAAATTGGGAGGAACAAAACCCTGAGGTAGAAGAATGCTTGGGTCTTGTAGGGACAGCAAGTGTCCAGTTGGCCAGAGCAGGGTCAATGAAGAGCAGGGCTTTCCAGTTCATTCTAAGCATACCGGCTTTATTCTGAAAAGAAGGCTGTCATGTGTGTGTTGGGGTCGGGGGAGGCTAAGCAGAAATGTAGGGCGGTCCTCTGTACTGGGTGGTTAACAGATTGGGGAAAATTTAGAAGGCTGACCATGAGGTCATGGGGCTATCTGGGTAAGTAAGCCATGGTGGTGGCTTGGTAAGTACCAGTTGTGATTCCGGCATGGCACCGTTAGGTTTTACCATCTATCTCTCTGGAAGGAAAGATCTTTTGAGACACAAATGTGCCCCAGATGATGTAAGCATACCACATCGCCAGTTGGGAACCAGCGAACAGATGATGGGGAGGAGCTGGGTCTCTGCTGTGATTACCTTCCCTTCAAGGTCCTTTGCCATGGTAAAGAAGGTACGTGGTGACAAAGGATGAAAACAGCATGGACGTATCCTGCTGCAAACAGACACACACAGGGAAGACCGGAGGAGAGGACAGAACTGCAGGGTCACAGAGGACAGTCTCACTTCCAACAGCTCTAGCGACTTTCTTAACGTAGTGACTTCCGACCAGAAGGCTGTGCTTATCAGCTAGCTACATCTGCCTCTTCTTGGGCCCCTTTGGACCACTCCCAGAAATCCTTGTGTTATCACTGTAGATCAGTTCCTTTATTCTACTTATCCTTTCAGGCTAGCTTGACCCATCTGAACTGTGGCATTCAAACACACTTAAAAAATTTGCTCACTTGTGGGACAGTGGTGGCGCATGCCTTTCATTCCAGCCCTTGGGAGGCAGTGGCAAGACAATCTCAGTGAGTTCAAGGCCAGCCTGGTCTACAGAACAAGTTCCAGGATAGCCAGAGCTGTTATACAGAGAAAGCCTTTCTCAGAAAAAAAAAAAATCAATCACTCTATCATCTATCTATCTATCTATCTATCTATCTATCTATCTATCTATCTATCTATCTATCTATCTATCTATCTATCCATTCATCCCTACCTATATCTAATCATTAATCCACAAGCCTTCCTTACTAATCAACCACTCTAAATCCTGAGAACACCTGGAGACACTCCCTCCCCCCCCATATCAAATGAATTCACAAGGGAGGGTACTTTTTACCTTGTTTTTTGGTACACTTTACCACGTAGAGAAGCAGTAAAAACACTCTGATCTTTCCTCCTCTTCTTTAACCCTATTTCTCCCTTCCGGGTGGCACAGGTTCCCCACGCCCACCTTAGTCATCAATCCAGAACCATCTATCATTCACCCTTCCCTTCCCAGTGACCCAGGGGAGCTGAAGTCAGTTCTGAAACGATTTGAATTCTGTGACTGAGTCTTTTGTCCAACTCAGCATTTAGCATCATCTAAAGGATTATGGTGGAGGGCGTCACTGCTCACTGCAGGATGTTTGTGTACAAGTTTTGCAATAATTTCGAGCAGGAAGCACACGCAAGGGTGCCACAGTTTGAAGAGGAAGGAGGCCTTTGTTTTCCAAGAGAGTGGAGAATGGTCCTCAGAATTCCCACAATCTGGCGAATGCTATTGTTAGGTGCTATTCTTCAGTTTTGCATAATGAGTACACCCTGAGAAAGGCAAGTTCCCCCTTTGAAATCTTCTCATTTACTGAGGAACTAAATTCCCTCTTTTCAAATACATTTTCACATGCAAAACAGCAGCCTGTTTCTGCTAAGTCACATTCTCGCTAAAGGGATAATTGAGCGGGTGAATGGGAGCTGCTACTCAGCTGCTGACCTGCAGGGTTGCCACACATATATACTCCCAAATTGCGGTGGAGCAATCCCCAGGAGGCAGAAAGCATGACTGATTTTTCCAATAAAGCTACAAAAATCGATAATCCCTGTAGACGACGAAATGCTTGCATCTCTAACCATCTCAGAGTTTTCTTCCTCTGTTATCCCCCACCCCGGGACAGGCTTCTTCCCGATCCCTCACCACCAGCACCAAGCCTGTACGCCATTACAGTTCTGCTGAACGTACCTTTTAGGGAGGCTCTGCAATGCTTCTTGATTTACAGATACCCGGGCTTTATGTGGTTGTGGGAAAAGTTGCTTAGCTTTTCCCGAGCGCCAATAAGTTCTGATATATGGCTGTGCATGCCTGCATGATTAATGGCACATGCGATGCAAGGACTTGGAGCTTTCAGAGGTCACCCCATGTGTACTGAATAATACAGCACAGATCCAAAAATACCCTTGGGTGAGAATCCTGGCTGCACATACATGCAATGACATTGCCTGAGACTCGGTGTTTCGAAAGAAAGTCACCTCCCCCAAGCAGGCAATTTCAAGATAAAATGGGAGATCATTTTGGCTCCTTGGATATTTCTCTGCACAGTGTTATAGGTGCCAGGAGAAGGAAGGAGGCTGGGAAAATCACGAGGCTGCAATGTTAGTTTCTGACAGGATTTCCAAGTTTAGGGTAGCCAGGCCACATTGTGAAGCAAATTAAATGTCCATGCAAAATATGCTACTGTGCGCAGTCCTGTGGCTGAGAATTTAAATGCACCAAAGTCAAGAGATTCAAAATGATGGTTCCCACAGCAACTATAACTCAGTTCTCTGGTGAATATAAAATTAACTTTATTGCAAAACATGCTGTTCAATTTACGCCTTAATCTAGTCATGGCAGAGTTACAGTTGCTGTGAGAACGCTAACTCTGAATTGTTTTGAATAATTAATTTAATGAAAAGTTGGTGGAAACGTGAACTCTGATAGAAAAGTCAACTGAAATTTAGGCAAGTTGGCCAATTGTGCCAATATGGAGTGGCATCGGGTCAGTCATAGAATCTGGAATTACTTGGTGCACTCTTTGGCCTAGGGACACTGGTCAAGGTAATGGGGCATTGTCCTTAATCCCCAAAGGCACGCTCTTGCAAGGGACGACTTTACCAACAGGTGATCGCATTGCTGGACTCCAAAGAAACCCTTTTGTTGCTGCTCCTACCTGGGGACAAAGCAAGTGATCAAAATATGCAATGATCACACATGGTCAGTGGGATTTGGAGCTCAGCTGCCCTTTCCTTGGCCCATTCGGCTCTCTACCTATGGCTTCATTTTTGTGAGCCAGCTTTCTTTTGTGTAAAACGAGGGTGCTAATAATAACCTTCCAATGTCAACACGAAGGTTAGAAGGGGCAAGGCATAGCAAGGAACTTAGCAGTACCTGGCAAACTTTGTGTCAAGTGCTCAGTAACGGTTAGCTGGAGATATCTAGAAAGAGTTGGTAGATTAAAAAAAAAAAAAACAGTGACAAAACCAATTATTTGGCCTGTCAGGTTCTTTTACTCCAGACAGGATTGGCATAAAGCTAAGTTGGCAAAGGGGACCTAAAAACAGAAGAAGAGGGAGCCAGAAAGTGTCCCCATCGATAGTTCATCTCTCTTGAAGTCACTGAGGCCACTCCCTCTGAAGTTCTAGAAACAACCTCTTGTATCCGCTTCAAAGCTTTTGACTTCTTTTTTTTTTTATTAGCTCTCCCCCTCTTTTTAGATGTTCCTTCTAATCCCTCTCTTTATTGTGAGATATTCATGTCATTGATTGGCAGACATACTGGATGACATACTGCATACATATCTAATATATAAGAGTTGAGTTGTTTCTATCCTCTTCTGAAGTATTTTTCACTGTCGGAAGTGATACTACCCCCATGGTAAATGTATACTCTAGACCATAGACAAGAAAGTCCTCTGTTCAAGCCTGAATGCCCCCCAAACTCAGGAGGAACCTTGGATCCACACAGTGCGTCCTTTTGGTGGCCTACCTTTGAAGCAAGCTCTGTACTTCCAATAAGTGGGTGATTTTGGCAGCTGAGAAACAATATTTTTGAAGCTACTCATTGACTTCTCCCTGTTCTCCCTAGCTATTCTCCTACATACAATGTGGGTTTTCTTTCTTCCTGTATTAAGTGAATCAGATGCTGGGCAAGGGGGAAGGGCACGTTCCCAGGGAATTTTAAGGCTGGCCAGCAATCCCTGGACACCTGCTATGATCCAGGCTCCAAGGCAAGGAATCATTTAGTACCACCTCCCTAAGAATCTATATTGGACTGCCAGGTCCCAGGGTTGGCCAAACTAAAGGAACTGATTCTGCCAGAGGTATTGTCAAGGATTTGACAAAAAGGGACAAAGTCACAGACTATGAAGGAAGAGAAATTCAAAGGCAATGCCCCGGCGGTGTGTGCTTTTAGCTTGGGAAGTCACCCTGGCTTGGCTCGACAAGCCCTCTTTATGTTCCAGCTTCACACTGTTTGCAAGGCCTCTGCCTCCTTCCCCGCAAAGTCTTGGCTTGTGGCGTTCTGCCTTGCTGTGATCGGTGTCAGTAACATTTTAATGGCTCCTAAAAGACTTGACTTTGTAACACCACTGTCGCTTGTTTTCACTGCTCAGAAAATATTTTAAAGCTGTATTACTTAGTGTAACCTAATCTCGCTGGAGATGGAGGGGAAATTTGAATGTAGAGTTAAGGGTACCCTCAGAGCACAGAGCTCATTTACAGGCAATGGAAAGAGACTGCCTGGTCTTATTAGGTACTTGGCTCATGTGGAATTTCACCCCTGTTTTGCCCGCAACCCTAGAGGCTCATGGTGGGAACCTCATCAGCCAACACTCCCCAGTGATTCCTCTGTCTGTCTGGGGCTTGTCGAGGGCACCGCTTTGGCTTCAGGAGTCAAGTGCATCCGTTTATCTGAAGGCTGGTGGACTCGAACCAGCATTCTCTTTCCAGCTGTCTGAAAACTGGCTTTGGCCGATTCGGCTGCACTGGGCCACCGGTTTCCCTGACCTTATACTTTTCTAGAATGTAGGTACCCCCGGGTGGTGGCAGAGGGGTCCCCATCACAATGCCTGATTGCTGCATGGATGGATGTAAAATTATCAAGTATGGTGGATGCATTAGAACCTTGAGAGGCTTCGTGGAGGAGGGCACGGAACAGTGGCTCACCAGGGAGAGTCTGAGGAGCTTACATTCCAAAAGTGCAAGCTGATGGCCCCCAAGGCAGCAAAGGGGTTATTTCTTGATACACGCCTGTCTATAAAGACATGGATATTTTTCCATCCCCCTATGTTTTGATTTACTGGGGGAAAGGTAATAAGACTTCATGCTTGATTCTGGAAGCCTAATATTACTTCCCTGTGGATCTTGAATGTTTTCATCCCCTCTGTCTCTGAGGAAGAGTGTCCTGACTGGAGGGATCAGATGGAAAGCAGGTGGATATGTCAGCCTTTGTAGTTTCTGTGAGTCTAGTACCTCCCCAACACATGCATTCCGAATGGCCAGGTGTCCCCTGGTTCTGCACCTGCTTCTGAAGGATGCTGATGGCATGCCTGCATGCAGAGGATGTGGATGATTATAGTAGAGTATCATGCTGGGAGTGCTTCCCAGGAACCAGCGGCCTGATCGGAGACAATTTGGAAGGAAGAGCAAGCAATCTAGAAAACGTAGAATACTTGTGCTGCGCTGTCCCGGGAAAATTATCAACAGGTTTACACTGCTGAACTGGAGTCTTCTCCTTGGGTCACGCCTGCAAAGCCCAAGGAATTCCCCTCAGTAGAGAAGACAGAGCGCAGAGGCCCAGGAAGCAGAGGGGAGAGGGCAGGACAGGGGACTGTGTAGCAAAGCCTTGATCACAGCCATGGAGGGAAAACAATGGCTGTGGAAGAACTCCAGTCCTCTTGGGACAGTCTGATTTTCCTGGCTGCTCTATCCAAGGCAACTCAGGAAGGGGAGGGATCCTGGTCCTGGCCTCTACTGTACCTCTTGGGCCCTTATGCCTAATTTTCGTGGCTACTTCTGTTAATCCACTGTAGCTGAAGAGAAGGCATGAATTGCCAGGTCTGTAAGGGAAAGACTTCAGAGGTGTCATTCTACTAGTCTAACGAAGAGAAAGAGACACAGAGGACCCAAGAAGCACAGATTGTAAGGCTCCTTTAGTAGGACACAGTTGTCTAGAACCCCGTAGTATCCCAAGTGGAAGTTCTAGGTCTCGAACACTCAAAAGAGTAGCGTTGAGAACATGGCCTTAGACCGATGACAAGTGCAGAGGCGTGCTGCAGTGGGTGCGGATGTACCATGCTGGGTCTGCTGAGCAGTCAGGTGGGCACACACACACACGCATGCACACACAGACATGTACACACTCATACGCACGACAGGAATCAGGCACTGGCTTGTCTTGTCTGTGTTTATTGTTGGAATTTGGAGCTGGCTGTCTACTGGAATAGATGGGAAGAAGCTAAAAAGCCAGAGATGGTGGCAGAGGGGGTGACCATGAGAAGCCCTGCTCACGGTTCTTGAACGCTATCTTGGCCCATGGTTTAGACCATAGATTTGAATCGGTGAGTCAACCTAGCTAGTCTTGTGTAAAATACTTCTTGTTGCTGATCACTGTGTGTTTGGGGGCTGCTGCTTGCTGTGAGGTGCACTGAGGCAACACAAAGTCTTTTGAGCTCCTTGGAGAAAATTCACCATGTAAGTACAAATTACCACCATTATACCATGGGCATGAGACTCGCATCGGCTTAAACCAATCACCAAGGATGGCTGGAGTATCAGGACAAAAGCAGCCAAAGCTGTCCCAGTCTCAATCCAGGTAAATGATGCTTCCTAATTTCCATTACCCCTGCCTCAGAGCAAAGGTCAGGGCCATAGAAGAGCGTGCCATTGGTCCCCCAGTCTTATTTGAATGGCTTGAACAGCACTGATTTTTTTCCCTCAACATTGGAAAATTGGGAGAATAGTCACAACCATCTTACCTTTTGGCAACTGTTGAAAAACTAGCCTTTTTAGAAAAAAAAAAACCCAAAAAACAAAAAACGAGGCTTGCATGTCTACATTGTTGGAGCTGGCTCCTGCTTGTCCCCTACAGCTTGGACGTCCATTAGTCACTTCCTGTCCCTGTGCTCACACTCTGTTTACTGTGATCTCTTACTTTTGCACTTGCCTCCTGTCCGCGGGGCTATCTGAGTTTTTATTTCTTTCTACTGGTTATGCCCTTCCTTCCCTTCTCTAAGTCAACCAAGATCCCGAATTCATCGTGCCCTCATTATGCAAATCTAGGCCAGCTCCCCTTACAGAGGAAAGATCTGCCCAACCACCCCTTACCAAGGGAGAGATGAGAAGAGCCGGGTTTCTCTCCCTCTCCCCTCCCTCGTCAGTAATTCCACCCTAAAGTTCTCTTATTCCGAGCTGTCCAGGCAGTAATCCAACTAAATTAGATCATAAGCATTTGAAAGTTTTCATACTAAATAAAAATATAGATATAGCTAAGAGAAGACGAGATTTAATTAATGAGTGTTATTTAACAGAACAAGTTGTGCCATATATGGAGGATTAAGAGATAAAAAAGGATAGGAGGGAAACATCAGATTTTAATGAGTTGCCATCTTTGCTCGCTCTAGCTGAGCTTCCTCCATTGAGGAAATATTAACACTTACTAGGGAATCATCTGCACGCACGTACACGGTGGCTACCCGGCTTTCCGTGACGCAGCAGCACTGGGGTGCAAACGAATTCCAACCTGGCTTCAAAATTCAAGGCTTCCATCCCTACATCGGTGGATCTCTTAGGGAAGCCACAGGCAAGGTTCAGTATTGGAGAATACATTAAAAATTATTGCCAGAAATGCCAGGAAAGGGATCTTGGGCTAGAATGCAGCGACATCTTGGGTGGGAAAAATGACAGGTGAGGTCTGAGGTACTGTGATCTGTCACTTGCTCCTTTGTGAACCATTCTCCGTGTTTGCTACCCTGGAGATATTGACAGAGTGAAGTCTCTTGTGCCACACTTTGTATAGTAATGAATACATTAGGTACCCAATAAATGCTGGATATACTTATTACAGCTCAGCTCAGACTAGACACGGGAAGTATGTACATCAGACTCGGCATGCGCTGTACATGGATGGTTTCTTGTCAATGCTTATATTCATGGTCTTGCAGATGGTGGTGGGATTCTTGGTGTATCCCTATCTTTTACCATTGACTTTTGCTATGGGTGTTTGCTTTACTTAAAGGACTGGAACCATGTGACCCATAGGGCTCCTCCTGGGACAGTGGAACAGGGGAAGGCTGCAGACACCCATGTTAACACCTCAGGTTTAGCTCTGAGGACCTTTTGGTGGGACACTAGGCCTCTATGCATGCACAGCCGTTTGCTATCTTTGCTGGTCTCCCCTGTGCACTTTTTGAAGTCCTGTTTAGGAAGCTGAGATAAAGGTATGAAGGTATGGTATCAATAATTTTTCAGGTAATGTTTATGGAATACCAAGCACTATGCTATGTATTTCTTAACAAATTAAGTCTCCCTAACAGCAGGATGGAACCATTAATGTCCCCAACTTACAGATGAGAAGAATCCAAGCTCATTCAAAATACATTACTTGTAAAGAGTCATCCAAGTGGTGTGTAACAGGGACTGGTTTTGGAGCCAGGCCTGTTTGATGGCAATGTTTATGCACATTCCCTACACCTCCCCAACCTCTGAACTCACAAATAATGGCAATAGCAAAGTGTTGCTCATGAGTGCTAACAGCAGAGAGGAAGATGTTACATTCTACAACCCGAATGTGTGAGATAGTGACAGTTTGCAGTGGGTTCTCTTATGTGTTATGCATTTCAAATGGTTTAATTCTGGGTCAACTGTTTTCTGTGCTAGATTTCTCTATGCTACGGATGCATTTCCTTTATCAGACCCCCATAGAGCAGGTCAGCAAGTGAACGGATGCAGATCTTTCTTGGCCCCATTATATGGAAATCAAAAGTTAATTCAGTTCCTATTCAAAGGAGGGTGAGAAGCTGATAGCAATATGCTTAAGGGATGCAAGTTGACCTGCCCGCGTTCTCGGGTCTAATAGGAAAAAACTAGTTTCTCATATCCCCTCCAATATCTTCACTGGCTTTCCCCTGCTCAGGGAAATTGCAATAATCAGTGCTAGCTGGCTGCCTGGGCTTGTGCACACCCAGAGCAGAGAGCCAGCCTCAGGGCCACGCAGCCGGGGCACTCTCCACAAGGCACAAGCCGCACTTCGACGTCCACGTTCCTGCAGAGACAGTGTGTTTTGGATGCACTGGTGGTTTGATAACTTCCTGGAACAAAATCGGGCACAAACATTTCCTCTGTGCTTTCAAGTTGATGTTTTTATAATCTCTCAGACTCCCCACCCCCTGGCATTGTTTCTAGACACCTACTCAGGGCTGTCTGGCAATCCCTTTTGAAGTTAAAACATAATTTCAAAAATAAAGAAATGCAATTCACACTTATCAGAGCCCATCACTTGCATACAGCTTTAGACAGATGACCTCCTGGGCCAAGCTTTAACCAACTCCATTGCCAATGGGACTAGGTATTACTGCTGCTAAGTTAGGGATTTTTCAGCCCAGGATTCTTAGCTCTTTAAATTGTCTAAGACAGTACTTTTATGGAACTTTCTTTCTTTCTTCCTTCCTTTCTTTCTTTCTTTCTTTCTTTCTTTCTTTCTTTCTTTCTTTCTTTCTTTCTTTCTTTTTTTTTGTATAGCCCATCCTTCCTTAGAATGGTGTTTAGGGGATGTATGGTTTGAACTGCATAGTGCTAGGTCTGATATATGTTAGGATAAGTAGCTTGAAAGACCTGGTCAGAAACTGCTCAGAATCTGGGGTCTAGTAGATGTGTAGGCACCCTCTACTTTTTTCCAACTATGTTTAGAATAAAAGAGAGATCCCAGGGACATGTTCATATGCAGCTTTTTTTTTTCTGGCTGAAAACAGAAGCAACCATTAGCTGAGAAGAAGGGAGCTGGGTTTTGGGGAGGCTCTTGACGGTGTCTAAACTGACCTTCAGAGACCGGCAGTGTTTAAAGAATTTGTAATCATCTTTTGTTATGTGTTTTGGTTCTGCGACACACCTGAAGATGACCGAAAACGAGGATATAAATAGGACCCCATGGTGTTTGTTCTATACCTACCCTGGGGTGAAACCTTGAGACACGGGAGAGATGTAGTTTGCACTTGATATTTGCTGTCGCAGGGAATCAACCACATCTAAGGCAGAAATGAAGGACTATTCTCACAAAGGAACTTAGGGCCAGCTGCTAAGTTTGCAGAGTGTTTACCGTGTCAGTGCAATAGGAGTTCAGAGTGGGCCCTAAGGGTGTGGCTGGGACTGAAGCTGCCCAGCTTCCCACAGCATGGAGCCTGGGAGGCAGTGCTGTATGATGTCCTGGAGGAAGATATTGTAGGCAGTCGGTTTCCATGAAGGGGCAGAACTTGAAAAATCTGGAAAGGTTAGATACACACATGTGCGGCTCCCTTGGAACTTCAGAAACCCCTGGTGGTGTCAGCAGGGAGTGAACTTTGTAGTTGGGATGAGCCATGAACTTGGACAGGTGATGTAACTGATATAAATAGTTCCTAATGTGTGAAGTAGGTTTGTGCTATTCAGACAACTTGGGTCTACCAGTCTTACAATAAATGTAAGAAGGATAAAAGATTCCCCTCCACCCTCTTACAGTTTGAAAAGGTTTCCTGTCACCACCAGCCTTGTGTTGACTATTATCCCAGCTCTCTTGGCAAAGCATGTCAATCTCTGCTGAACCGACCTTTGCACCTGACGCCTTTTGGCCCAGGGAGTCAACGGCATCTCTAGGGAGCTGAGAACAGAAAGAAAGCAATGCCATTGTGGACCAAAGTGGAGGCCCTCTGGAGAATTCTTTGGTTACTGCCATGGGAGAAGTGTGGACTTTCCGTTCAGGGGTATAATAATCAGAGAAATATTGCCTGGTAGCTTTTAATTACACCATAGATGCCTTGTCCTATCACCAAGGAGCAAACAGGCCTCTCTTCCTGATTACAATGAAAATATGTGTGTTTCTTTTTTTTAAACAAACACTTTACTTAAACTACGGATTTTTTTTTTAATTAGAAGAAAGATTAACTAAATGAATTTTCTCTTGTAATTTAATCCATTCTAATTATCTTGAGACTGTTTATGATGAAATACTTAAAATTTTGCCTAGCTGCAAAATTCACGAATGAAAAACCTCCCAGCTATCCTATAGTATGGGTACCTCTTGCAGCTCTGTTTATAACGGCTCCCAGAAGCACAAGATGGAAAGGATGGAGGCAAGTGCATCCCAATCGTGACTGGGATGTGTCCAAGATGGTGGCACCTTATTTTCCAAAGGCAATAAAGATGATCTTTTAAACATACTTATTTTATTATTTGAATTGTATGTATGTGTGTGAGTGTGGGGTTGGGGGCATGCATGCATGAGAGTGTAAGTGCTCCTATAAACTAGATGCATCAGATCCCCCTGGGGTTGGAGTTCTAGGAGGATGTGAGTCACATGACATGAATGCTGGGAACCAAATTTGGGTATTCTGGAAGAGCAGGACGTGCTCTAAAATGCTGAGCTATCTCTCCAGCCCCAGTACAATCTATTTAATGTCTTAATGACACCCATTATTTTGTAAGTGACTATATGTGGAAAGGCAATCGCTTTAAACACAGCTTATGAAATAGAATGCTATGAAGGGAGAGAGGGTTGCTAAGATTGAATCCTATTAGACAAGCAACTTGGGAGGAAAGGCAAAATCTGTTTCTGACACGAACATCTGGGGTATCCTTCTGATAACTACAGAGATTTTCCAGATGTTGCACATGGGGCATGCTCCAAGGAATCAAGAAACTGCAGTGAGTTAGGAAAGGAGGGTGATTGTGAAGGTTATCGGGTTGAGTGGGGACAGAGAATCAATGAGAGTTTTGGTCTTTCTAGAGGGCGTCCTTGTTACTTGGTAGAGTCAAAACTGGGACTACTAGATTACTCTTGATTTACAGAACCTGGGAAAGTAAAATTGTGCTACCCAGAGTTGTGATGGATGAGGAAGGAGTACACAAAAGAGAGACTGAGATATTTTCTAAGTGATGCTGACTCCTGACATCCTCCACCCAGGAAAAGGTGGATCCCCCCTTCCTTTTTTCCTCCCACAATGCTGGGAATCAAATCCTGGGTTTTAGGCATATTAGGCAAGTGCCCTGTCACTGAGGTATGTCCCAGCTGATCAGACTCCCTCTTAGTGCAGACCATGACATCTTGTCACACTCCTCAATGGCATGTCTGTGGTCTCCAGTTAGAGGAACACTGGCTTCAAAGAACGGAATATTCTTCTATTCAGGAGTAACAATTTCTAAATTATGCCTCAAAGAGGTTTCTTCCTTTGAAAGATCCTTATTATAAAAATAAAACCTAGAATTAAAATAAATTCATACTTGGTTCTCTGGGAACACCTGTCTCAGAGTTTGAGAACCTTTGGCCCAAAGTTGCAAACCTCAATTTTACAACATGGTTCTATTAGCATAAATATTTGATTCCATGTATCATTGGACTCTTTGATAAGATGAATAGGTTTAATCCCAGCTGAGAGATGAAATTCTGGTTTTGCAATGAGAACGAGTGTGGGAAGCCAGCTTTACCCAGGGTACTCTCGAGGAGAGAGAGATGAGAAACTTGTAGATAGAAAGATAGCAGAGACTGAGACAGACAGAAACACAGGGTAGCTTTGGGAGGACCTGGATCAATATCCACCAGCCCCTCTGGCTCTTCAAAAGGACTTTTTATAACAATGCCAAGGGGTGGGGCAAAAGACCTCCCCCTTGCTAGATCAAAGCGTACCGCATAGCCCAAGTGCTGACCCTTCCACACACCTGGTAACTATGCCTGTGGTCGAGCTATCTTCCTATGTAGCCCTGTTGGGTAAAGCAAGCTCAGATCTCACTAGGAAACCCCTGTGGGCCCCCACAAATGAGGTGTAGAACAAACCTTTGTTTGGAGAATGGGTGGAGGGGGTGTTGGTTGTGATATGTCACTAACTTCTTGATGGGTTTGGAGGAAGATTTGTGGAAGGGTAGCTAAAGATGGGAGAATCAGAATCCTTCCTCGCCCTTCAATTTATGTTACATAGATGCTAGGCAACAGTGGCAGTCATGATGACTTCAGCTCATGTCCACAGGGCTCTAACATCAGACTGAGCACAGTGCCACACACACTTTTCATCCAGCCCAAGGAAGGCTGTGCTATTAGCACTCCCCATCTTACAGACAATGAAACAGAGGCCCATCAAAGCTAAGAGCTGCCAGGATTTGAGTGTAAGCAGGCCTGCACAAAAGCCATGTCCTTCAGCACTTCCTTAGTAAGCTTGCCTTTCTCCCAGTCCAGGGAAAATAGGAGGAGACAGATGGACTTCTGCTTTAATATTTTCTATTAGAATACAAATATAAATGGATGAAGTGGGGATAATTTTTCATCATAGGCAAGGAAACACCCCAACATCCACAGAGATAGATTCCCAGGTAAACTGGGTATGAACAGGAACCAAGGGGAGCAGATGAATGAAGAACTGTTAACCAAAAGCACCTTTCACTACTCTCCATGCTTCAATTGCATGACATCAGATGGGGCAACACTCACGGAGTCTAATCCTTTAATGCAAGGTCTTTTGTGTATGTTATGGGAATGTATATTGAAAACCTGCTTTACAGCAGAGAAAAGGGCTTGATTGCATTTGAGTGGCCCATTCACACAAGTCTGTATCACATGCAATAAACCCTGGAAATGGACGGGTCCTTAGAGATCATCTTATTCAAGTATATTCTAAAGTCAGTCAATCACACAGTGCATTTGTGATATTTGCAATATCTGCACTGTTATTTACTTAATATTTTTCTTTAAATTTACTCAGGCCTAATATCGCTACCTACTATCAGCACATCCCTAAGCAATAACACCCATGTAATCAGAGGTTTGATGTGGTAGTTATATTTTCCTGATACTTATTCTTAAGAGCTTCATATAACTATCCAACAAAGTACATTTGCACCCAAGATGGACAGCATCTTGTGTTTGGATACAATGTCCTAGGAAGCAACTACATGGTCTAACATCTATGATATCACTAAGTGAGGAGAACAATTTAACTCTATTATAATCTATGGGACCACCATCATATATACATCTCTTGCTAATCACAACTTCATTGTGTCACTGATGAAACATTTCCTGCATGAAGACACCGAGGTTAGAGACTTTTGGTGACATGTTCTAGGGTGCATGAACTATGTTTGTCACAGTCAAGCCTAGAATACAGATGTCCTCTTCACTGGCCAATACATTTTCCATGATGCCGTAAGGAATGAGTTATGAGAGAGAGATCTATCATAAATAGATCCAGGAATTCAACTCACGAGGCCTATCTTCTGCTTTCCTTTCAAAGTCTTGAGGTGTTAGTGCAGGTGTGCTGTCTTTAGTGTACATGGTGAGAGATCCAAGAATCGTAGACTTGATCCTTTTTAAAACTCAGCTGCTGAGTACCCAGCACTATAGGACACTTTATTCTACCTTTTCAACAGATCTTATATGTGTTTGCTTTTGGGTGTGCAATCTTTCTGCTGGAACTCTCCCTGATGGGCTTATGCCCTGAGAGTGAACCATATTCAGTTCTTTCTTTGTGTGAAGTCTTGTATCTTTCATCAGTGACACAACGAAACTGTGATTAACAATATGATGGTGGTCCCACAGGTTGTAATAGAGTTAAATTGTTCTCCTCACTTAGTGACATCATAGATGTTCATGAGTCATATGTGGGTGGTGATGCTAGAGTGAGCAAATCCACTATTCTGTCATTGGAATAGAAGTATAATAACTCATATAATTTTGAATAGTACACAATCCTTGGTAATAAATGCCATTGTTACTGGTTTATACATTTTTGTGATTGTGAGGCATGTTCCCACTTATTAAAACTGTTCACTATAAACGATGTTTTGTAGGCAGCAATATCTCTAGCTTTCCATGGCTTTCAGTTGCATTAGGAGGCCATATTGAATGACTGACCTAGATCATCTAAGTTTGCACAAGAACTCTATCATGCATTGACAAAGTCATTTAACCATGCAGTTCTTGGATCATGTCCCCACTCCTAAGACATACATACTGTTTTTGATGGGTCTGTACCTGCCACTCCTGGCTGTAGGCTTAAATCCTGACCACTTCCTCTGAAACTGTCAGGGGGTGGTACAGAGGATGATCTGAGCTTCCCCAGAATCCCTCCCCTCCTTTCTTCTTGATAAGAGGTCATGTCATGATTAGATAGTACCAGATTGCATAGGAAGCCCTTCCTGAAATGTTCTTACTGGAAATCTGGAATACCAGGTCGTAACGTTAGGACAAAGCTTGTGTCCACTGCATTGTTTTCAGCTGATGCCGAAAGCCCTCCTCCAACAGCTAAGAGAGCAAACACTGTCAGAGATGAGAATCTCATCATGTGTAAAGCCATTATTTCTTGTTATTTTATTTTATATTTCCACAGTGACTTGAAAATGTGTCCCTGCCTCTTCTGCCTCCTACTTCCTATTCTGGGTTTGGATAGAAAACATAGACTTAGGGATCCAGAGTCAAAGAGAATGTCTGGGCATGTGACATTCCTAATGTGTGGTAGAAGGCTTACATTTGGCCAATTTGTGTGTGGGGGGGAAATTACTGTTCTAAAAGTTCGCCTATAATAGTAAGAGGTTTAAAGGTTCAGGTTTTTACTAGAAGGAGGAAGAGGAGGAGGAGGACAACAGCCACTATTCTGAAAATAGTTTCATTAAGAACACCTGGAGGATTTGGTTAATCCACCAATCAGATTATCAGCTGCTTTCATGGACATGGTGGTGAAGACGACTCCACAGAGGCTAGAGTCATCTCCGCTTGACCTCACTGTTGTCACAAAAGCTCAGTGTCCAAGGATAATAGCTACATTCAAAAGGGGGGCGGGGGAGTAATGGCTACATCAGTTTCCCTAACTTGGCTGGAAGGCGGAATGAGATGCGGAGACAGCTGTCTTTGTGTGATGTTGGCTAATTTTAACAGTTGCTTTTTTTCTCTAAGCTTGTTCCCTATTGTTCTGAGACTTTCTCCCTCCTGGACTGTGACCCTGTCTCCTTCTGATGACAATCACTTAATCAGCACATCTCATTGTCGCCTGGATGGTTTTACCTTGGGTAAAGATTCATTATCCTTATTAACATCTCAAGAAACCTTTTCTTTCCCCAACCAATTAAAGAGGAAAAATAGAAGGGCCCAGTGCAATAGATGGAAAAGAAAACTCTTCTGACATGTGACACCTGCTCAGGTCACTCAGCCCCCTGTGGCCCCGAGAATCAAGTTGTCACAATTCTGAAACATGAGCAGAGGTCGGGACCACAGAGGTAAAATACACAGGTTGGAATAACTGTTGCACACGCTGCCCAGATCCTCAACAGCTCACCAGGTTTGGAAAGTACCAGTGTTGGTAGACTGAGTCTCTAGACTGTCACTTTGTGTTACTTGGCAGGGATGGAGGCCTACTTCCAGCAGAGGATCACGACAGTGCACTATCCACAGATAGCTGCTCTTGTTTTCCTAGCGACAGGAATGCTGGCATCTCCTCGTATTTTCTCAACTGTTCTGCCTTTCAAACACACTAACACCCAGTTCACCTTTTTATTAGGTAAGAAATGCTTATCTGGGTTGACTATAGTTCAGGTGATTTGACCTAATAAAAATTCTATAGTTCCATCAAGCTGTGGTGTGATAGCCATTGGCTGGCCTTCTTATGTTAAATCCTTCATATTAATAAGGGGTGGTGGCAGGTGATAGGCAGGTGGCAGTTTATAGGAACAGAAATCCATTTTAAAATCACATTTAAGGAATAAACCTCCTCTAACCACACAATATGCCTTCTGATTTATTCATAGGAATAAACTGCACCTTACCCAAATAATGCTAATATATTCCAAAGATATACATGAAGTGTGGTGATTTAGATTCAAAGTCTATTCTTATCTATGCAGTTCTATAGATTTTAGACCTTATATTTAACTTGTTAGGAGAGAACATAAGACTCATTGTTGGGCAGATAATTTAGCTTTCACAGTTAACACCAACACATTATACCTTCGATTCAAATCTGTAGCAATAAAATTGCTAAATTTTAATAGTTTAAATTAAATACACTAAATTTCCAAACAAAAATAATTTGGTTACAAATTTGGGAAATGCATTTGACCAAACCCCTGGGGCTTCTACTTGAATGACTTTTGGAAGTCTGTACTTTGAACGTCTCTTTCTTTTCTTCCCTCCTCATGTTATTGCTTCTTCAGTACAATAAATGCAACCTATAAAGGCCCATGTGAATTGTTCACTTGACTATTTGCAAGGACTCCCCTGAAACCGTCTCTCTACGACCTTCTGAAAACAGGCTGCAGACAACCTGAGCGCCCAACACCAGCCACCCACCATCCTGCCTTACCCCATTGTTTACTGACCAGTGCCATTTCATTCTTATTTATTTTCTATCTTCAAAACATAGCATTTGAGGCTCTGTGTGGAAAGGACCTAAGTTCTTCTCTTTCCTCTGACTGTCAGTCTCCCTGAGGAGGAGGGCTGATTCTGGGCTTGTAAATTGTGGCATTTACTTTAAATGAAATGACAGGGATGTCTGTTTAAACTAAAAGACTAAAACTCCATGAAGCAGCTCCAGGGGCCAGTAGCTGGGAAGCTTGAGAAGTAATTATGCATGGATGATCTTCTCCCCCAGCTTTCCAGTAGTGAATCTCACAACTAA
This sequence comes from Peromyscus eremicus, assembly GCF_949786415.1. Classification (NCBI taxonomy): domain Eukaryota; kingdom Metazoa; phylum Chordata; class Mammalia; order Rodentia; family Cricetidae; genus Peromyscus; species Peromyscus eremicus. The sequence continues at coordinate 20,096,360 of NC_081423.1, forward strand.
GGGACATTTGCTGTTTTTGAGAAAACACAGAGCAGGAAACATGGAAGAAACAGCACAGGTCCTATTTACTAAGCTGGGGAGCCCTGATTTCTCCCAAGAAAAAGCTCTGGCAATCACAGTCTTAACAACTTCCTTAGAACAGACTCTTCCATCACTGGCCATCCTAATTCGGAACCAGGGACTTGCCTGTACCAGCATCTCTTTCCTCTTGAAGTGCCACGCTGCATATAAATTGGCACTTCCTTGACATCCCTCAAGAACTCATGCGTGTCAGATCACAGAGATGTGAAACTTGAGCCGAATGCTTCAAGTAGCAGAGACACCCTTTGCTCGGCCGGCCATCGCACCCAAGGGCCCGCTTGACTGAAGTGCCTGAGCTCACCTGCTCACCACAACCTTACTGTCCTCCCTAGAGATCAAAGCTGCCATTGGTCCATTTCTTGTTCAAAGGCTCCAGAGACATCTCGGCTCCTGTGTCTGGTCTTCCCTCACATCTATTCTGTGGGTTCTCCCCCTTTTCCTTTGGCCGTAAGATCTGTCAAGCCATCCTTGGTGGTGTCTCTTCCTCACAAGGACATCCACCTGCCTTTCTTTTCACCTTTCTCTTCATCTAGTCTCAGGCAATTTTCTCATTTAGAGTTCAATTACTTTTTTTAAAGGGCCACATAACAATTAGTTTTATCCTCTATTGTGATTGCTCAATGCTGAGGTGTATCTGGCAACTAGCAAGACGCCAAAGAACTGGTGTGGTTGTCCTCTACCAATGCTCTGTGTGTGGACACTGAAATTTGAATTTCATAGAATTGTCAAAAGTCAGGAAAATTTTTTTTTTCTTTTTTTGCTGTATTTCTATCAAGGCTTCAAAACTGTCAGAAACAGTTCTTTGCTAGTAAGCCATAGAAAACCCTGGAAGCAGGCCAGGTTTATCCCTTTGGCTACAGCTGGCCAGCACCTGCCCTAGGGTCTACCTGCTCTTCCCTCTTGTGAACTATTTCCAGACCGGAAAAAAAAAATAGGTCGCAACAGGAGTGAGAGCCAAGAGGCCCCACTCTGGAGACACTATCCCTGCCCTTTTCTTCCCAAACAGGGAAAGAGGGAGCCAAAGTTGAAGTATATGAATTGAGAGATGTGGGATCATTTACTTCAGGGGTGTTGACTGGCAAGAGCTTCTGGAAGCAGGGAATAGGGAGAACAGAGATATGAGGGTGGGGAGAAATTTTGATTTAAACCACACCAGGCATGCAGAAGCACATCTAAAACCCCTGAAGAGTGGAAGCCGCTGTATGGACTGTCTTGGTCTTGGGCTGTGCACATCCCTCCCCTGAAAGTCTGGTGAATTGTCCCTCAGCCTCTGCAGGGAGCCTAGATAAGAGTGGCCGCAGGGGATGCAGGACCTGGAGCATCATTGAGAGATTGCAATAACAATTCACTGCCAACGGACTGTCCCAGCAGGGTCCCAGTGCTATGGTCATGGCCCTGATTGGCATGCTGCCCTTCAGATGGCCAATTAGATGGAACGGAGGGAGATCGAATGCAGAATCAGTTCACTTCATCTCTGTTTAACTGCCCGAATGAACAGCATGGGAAACTGAGTCTGACCTCGCCAGTCAGGCCTGTGCAAGAGCCTCTCCTTGTCTCTCATTCTAGATGGCCAAGTTGGGCTTTGGGGCTAGGACAGAGGACAGGGTTCCGTACTTAGGTTCCAATCAAAGGGAACTGGAAGTGGGAAGGCAGTTGCTTGGTTGGAACTCCCCTGCAAGGTCTATGCAGGCTAGCAGGTTATCAAGCCTGGTGTGGAGGAGTCCTACAGCAGACTTAGAAAAGCAACAAAAACAAAAACTGGAGAGGGAAAAAAAGGGTTCGGTGGACCACCTTGGAATCCTAACTCTCTGAGAGGAAAAAAAGTATGGGCTTCCAATCCTCCAGCAAAGAGATAATTGGACACATTCAGAGCAGCCTGTGCTTTCCCGGGCAAAAAGAATGGAAAAACAAATACAAAATGACAAAGACAAAACCAACCAACCAACCAACAAACTCCCAAAAAACAAAACAAAGCAAAACAAAAACAAAACAACAACAAAAAACAAAAAAACAAAACAAAAGAACCCCAACAAAATAACAAAAAACAAATAACCCAACCCAAAACTTCAAAACCATTATGTATTTATGTTTTGGGAGATGGGGTCATAATATATAGTTCAAGTTGACTTCAAACTAAAGATCCTCCTATTTCAGCTCTTAAATGCTGGGATTATAGAGTGTGCCTCTGTACTGGTCCTTAAAATCGTCACTTTGTAACAAAGAACAGGCCTTTACCATTTTTTTTTTTTTTTTACGAGGTGGTAAGCAGGGGAGGTGTTTGAGACAGGGTTTCTCTGTGTAGCCCTGGCTGTCCTAGAACTCACGCTGCAGACCAGGCTGGCCTCCAACTCAGAGATCTGCCTGCTTCTGCCTCCCAAGTGCTGGGACTGAATGCGTGTGCCACCACTTCTGGCTCACAAATATTCTTGGTTAAGCAGTTCTTATGTGAGTGGTAGCTGAGTGGAGAATGAAGCGGGCCCAGAGGTGGAGCCATGCACAGTGGCAGTGACCTTGGGGATGCTCACGAGTCAACCACCGGGCTGAGTGAGCAAGAAGATGCTTGGATCTCTGGCAGTTGTGCCTGGCTATCCGAGGACCTGGACGGCTTGTGTACACCAAACACGCCCCCACAACAGGTTCACAGTGGTACCAGCGCCAGGGATTCTGGGATGCGGCCAACGAGAGCAGGGAACAAGGGCATAGCCATCTCAGCTGCAGGCACTGAAAGTTTCCCATGCGTGTGCATTCCTCCCTCCCCAAGATGAGTGCTTTGGATAAGGTTTCTGATCTGATTGGGTCTCTTCCCACCCCAAAATGCAATCCTGCCAAGAAGGGAAAGGCTCTTCCAACGGTGGAGCCTCACTTTCCCCTTTCCCTGACCCCACAGAGATTTGGAGAGGCAGTGGGATGCTGGAGGGCACATGTGTCCCTGAGGGAACAGCCAGTTGCAATGCGCGACCGTCACTATCGATCTACGATTTATGAAAATAAAGCAATATGTGCCTGTTTCGGTGCCTGCCGTTTGCCTACCAATGGTGCAGTGTTCACCATTCCAGCCCTCTCGGCATTCACATTTGCCATCTTTACAGGTCCCGTGCTCAATGCAGCGGGGGTGGCACACGCGCTGGTCACAAGCCGCGCCTGTCCAGCCCTCTTCACAGCGGCAGGCTCCCCCGATGCAGACGCCGTGAGTGCCACAGTCTACTGAGCACACTTCTGGAAGAAAAACAATGATTACAGCTCAACACCACAGCGGGGTGAAGTCCTTCATGGAAGCCAGACCACACACATGGCTCGAGCCGGAGCCGGCCTGAGGCCCAGCAGCCATAGCGTCTCTGCAGGTTTGTCTCTCCGCGTTGGTTGGAGAGTCATTTTGCTACTTTAAATTTATTTATATATTTTTTCTTCATCTAGAGCAGTGGTCCTCAACTTGTGGCTCCTGGGCCAGCAGCATTACCATCACCTGGGAACTTGTTAGAAATGTAAAGAAATGCAAATCCTTGTGCTCAGGTTGGATCGATTAGATGTGTTGTTGGGAGCTGGACTCACCAATTCACTTTAACAAGCCCTCTGGGTGGTTTGGATACCCACTGGAGTGTGGCAACAGCTCTTCTAGATACTGAGACCATTTGAGAGGAAGTCAGGCAGTGGCTGCTGTTTAGCTAAGCTGACCAGGAGGTACACCCCATGCAAAAGAACTATCTGTGGGTTCTGGCTCCCTACTCAGCCAGGAGAGTCTGAACTGACCAAGCCACTGAAGCCTGCTGGGGTCCACGCTGCTCCATTCCTCACAGTGCCTGTAGATCTACAGGTTCCCCAGTTCTGCACTCTGCGGCAAAGATAACCACCGTAAACTACGCTGCACTTGCACAGCCTCTTTCTCAAAGGAGCTCAAAGTCTTTTGTGGGGGAGTGGGGGAGGAGACAGACAGACAGATATTCACGCTGGCGTTCCAAACCTATCACGCGAGGACAAGCACGTGCCAGACATTCATCCTTACAACAGCCCACTGAGGGAGGCATGGCTCGTCATGCCAAGGGAAGGGAAACCAGACCGGGATGGGCAGTGACTTGCTCGAAGTCACAGCATGTCTGCAGTACAACTGGGACTTGGGGCTAGGACTCTGCATCTCCCCCATCCTCGGCAGAACTTTGCCAGGACCACCAGCAGATGAAGCCAGAGGTGAGTGGGCCGACTCCCTTCCTTTTTTTGGAATGAAAGATTCATTACTTTCCTCATTGCAGGCAAAGCTTCACATCTCTTCCCTTTATGATTGTCACGGCAAGCTGACAAGCTGTCTCAGCACCCCGAGGAAGGGGGCGACATGATGATGGCTTGCTTGGATAGGCACTTGTCAGTGAACAGAACCTTTCTTGGGAAGGGGTTGGGACCGGCTTGAACTGTTGAACTGTTCCATTTTTTTTTTTTTTTAAGGTCACTTGGGAAGTAAGACACATACTCTTAATTTTAGGAAAATAAAGTGTACAGCATAACTTCATTATTTCCCTGTCACTGGAGAACTGCAGAGCTTTATAACATGTTCACACGACACCCCGAGGGAGCTTCTTTTCTGTTTTATAGGACATTCTATTCTGTTTGTCTGGGACTGAATTGTTCTGTGTTGTTTTCTGCTACCTTTAGGGAGTGTACATAAGAAAGCCTATAATGCAAGCAGAAGCATCCCTCCTGAGCCCATCATCCATTTGTGGTGACGGGACCACAGAGGGACAGGAACCAACACAATCATTTGATTGTTCTTTTCGTTCGCAAAGACCACAAACTCCATGGCTAAGGAGACGAATGAGAAAGGTACCATAGGACTGACCAAAATCCCTCTTATCCCACGTGTAACGACGAGATTTCCATCCAGTCAGAATGTGAGGCAACACGAGGTTCGAGTATGGGAAAGTGAGGAGACGATCTTTTGGCTTACCAACGGAGCAGTCGGGACCCATCCAGTTCGGATCACAGCTGCAGAGGCCAGAGTCGGGGAGGTAAGTGCCATGCCCACTGCACTGGTCTGGGCACTGAACCCTTGCCAGCTCACAGTTGAGACCACCCCAGCCAGGGCTGCATAGACACTCTCCATTTACACAGACACCGTGGCTGGAGCAGGTGGGATCCAAGCAGTCGACTGAAACAAGAGAAGAAACACTGATCAGTCATGAAGAATGGGCCACCAAGGCCCCGACTCCTTCCCACACAAGCAAATGAGGGTGCCTACATATTACTCAGGTGGTCCCTTGGCAGCCATAAAAAAAGGATTTTTATGTTAGAATACCAAATCTCAAAATGTAAAGAAGACACAAGAGACGCAAGGGAACTCCTTAGGCACAGTCAGATATAGCTCCTTCACAGCTAAGAAGGTGCGACATCGTACTTTCCGATTGCTGTACTTTCCAACCTTCAACCTTGGCTGATCCACAGCAGGATCAGGGAACACATGTGGTGTCTTCTGCATGTATGGCCAAGCCTGATTACCCTTGCTCTAAGAGAAGGCTGAGAGGCTCATTCTAACCTCATGAGTCCTTGATTTCAAAACGAGAACAAAAGATTAAGAAGAAAGCCCATGAAACTCTTAAATGAGTCGCTCTCCTAATTGTTTCACTTAGGCTAAGTTTAGAATTGGTGTCTCTCTCTGAGCACACACCTATTGAGAGAGTGAGTGAGGCTGCGTGGTGCAAGAGGTGAAGCTGAGTGTGTAACTCAGGTGGTCCTGAGTAGTGTGGATGGGCCAGTGTTGTCAGCCATGACTGGCCCTCCCCAAGACTGTCTACTGGGCAGGTTAATAGTAGAGTCCATGTATATTGCCCCTGTGTGTTTTGTAGTCTGATTCCTTGGCCGTTCTCAAGATCTGAGTGGCTACACATCAGATGGAATTTGGAAATAATCACTCCAGAATCAAGCCAAAGCAAGGGCAAGTTGCTAGGGGCAGTTACTGAGAACAAGAGCTTTAATATGGGGATGTGATCTCAAAGCTTAGATCTCTATCAGTCTGCATGCTAAGATAGATAGGTGTTTCAACAGGCGGATTGGCTTCCTCGGAGGGTCCTAGGGAAGGCTCCCATGGCATGTAGAGAAGAGAGTTCGGTATAATGTGGGTTAGCATGGGACATGAGACTTTTGCAGAGGGCTCAGTTGTTGCCTTGTGGAACTCTAACCGTCTTATTTGAGAGAGACAAGTTTTTCTATGATTTAAAATCAGGCCTATTGGGCCACACTGAACTGTTACTTCTATTGTCTCCTGGGGGTAAGACAGAGACAAATGAAGACTAATTTCAATTCTTCACTTGTAACTTTTTGGGGTCATTCTGGCAATAATTCAATGTCTTTGTGTATTTGTGCCACTTTGTGGTTCAAATCCTCAGAGGATACCTTGTCCTCTCTCCTTGCCTCATGTCAAGATGGAAATTTGCAAGACTTTTGGTCCCTTAGTCATGAGATGACCACTCTAGATAAGAGTGCTTGCTCTGTTGTCCATGTTGGGTGCCTTCTTTCTTTCTTTCTTTCTTTCTTTCTTTCTTTCTTTCTTTCTTTCTTTCTTATTTAAGCACAACATGATGGTTCTGTAAGTTTTAATACTGACAATACATTGACTCTAAATATGACATCATCGAAAGGATCTGTGTCATAAACTCTCTAGTCCTGAGGGAGTCAGACCAGAAGACTACGAATTGATTAGTAATCACAATGTCCCACAAAGCTCTCAAGGAAGATCTATCTCTTGAGGGAAAACCAATTTTCAGTATTAAGAGAATTCCGTTAGGATTTTCTCAGGAAGATATCATTTATGGAAGTCAGTTCCAAATTGTTTGAGCCATGGGGAAAACAGTGATTTTTTATTCACCCAGAAAGGTGAATTTTAGTGATTTATTATTAGTTATTGATGTTCATAGTATTACTTAAAATTGTTACAGTTGCTTTAGAATGGAATCCATATGGTTGTGGGAATTGAACTCTGGGTGATGCAAACCCTTTGATACCTTCAAATTGGTTCCACACGGGGGTGGGGGGGTGGGGTGGGGGGAGGGATGGAGCACATCTGTATATAAGTTTGAAATGAAGTTTAAACACATAAAAGACATTTATGAAGGACTTATGTGCTAGTTACAGTGTTTCTGACCTGGCATGGGTGAGGGTACATGCTGTGTTTACAATTTACGTAGGAACGAATGACAGACTGCCATAAGCATGTGTCATTAGCAAAGTAGATGTCCAGGGCCGATTAGAAAGAAATATGGTGCCGTTCTCTTTCTCTTTCTCCTTCTTCTACCTTTTCAACACAGCATTTTGCTATGTATCACAAGCAGGCCTAGGACTCACTATATAGCCCTGGCTAGCCTTACACTTGTGATCTTTCTGTTTCAGCCTCCCAAGTCCTGGTATTTCTAGTGTGTACCACCACATCTAGCTGGTGTTATTTTTTGTTTTTGGAAATAATATGTTTTTAGCATTGGCAATATATGAACTTATTCATCCCAAACCAATAATGTTCATATTCTTCTCCTAAAGGAGATCTTGCAGTTTAGTTTTTTTTAAATGATGTCCCTATTTCTAATAAGGCAAAATCAAAATACCCATAAAATACACTGTATATTATTGCCTAAAAATGCTGGGTCTATAATTAACCATTTAAAGTGTTTGGTGAGATAAACAGATAAAATATTTCAAAAATGTATCACAATCTTTTCCTAAGAAGGATGAAATAAGAAAACATAAGATAATAAGAAAACTCAAGAGATAATAAAAGTAGATGCACAGAGAAAGAGAGATGAAAGAGAGAGAGAGAGAGAGAGAGAGAGAGAGAGAGAGAGAGAGAGAGAGGAGATTTTTCTGCCAGATATATTAGCTCCTTTCTTTGTCTTGAATTATGGTAAGAAGAACGGAGGAAAATCCACTGAGATTTATTACCCCAGTACTAGAATGTCATCAAAAGGCCATTTATAGTGTCTAGAAATATGAGCCAACATTTTCTCTGGTCAGTGGTATCAGTAAATATGCCCTTGGTGCTCTGTGATTACAGTGGCTGATGGAATAACCAAATCCAAACTTTTAAGGGGAATGGTTTTACAATAAATTTTAAATTTGGTTCCAATTCCATCAGATGGTCTTTTTAGAGTCTTTAACAGGCAGGAGAGACTCTGTGGTTTTATGAAGCTTTATAAATAGAAACAGTTGTACTTAGAAGGAGGACATTGGTCTTGCTCAGTTAAGTATCCTGTCCCTCGAAACACCAGCTCCTGAAGGCTGGAATCATTAGCACTCATTTGGTCTGGGGTCCTCTTTGGTTTGACAAAATGGGTTGTGAATGCAGTTTCTATCCCCAAGGATGGAAAAAGAGGTCAAAGGAGGTTTTACAAACTATGTGCTGTGAACCCCCGAAGAACCATGAATTACATTTATGAAGTTAAATGTCATTGAAAAATGACTCAACCATGAAACTGACATGAAAACATGGCTGACTTAAACTAGCCTGTCAGTTCCCCTCTCCTTCCCACTTCCCCAGACATCAGCCTGCTGTAGCTCAAGAAGACATCCTTTCATTTTCTTGCACACGTTTGTTAATAGTACAACAATGTTTATGCAGCAAAAACAGAGGAGGGTCACTATTGATTCCCTTGCCATTTCAGGTGAAGCATTCAAACGTTATGACTGTGATGAATATCAGAAATAAAAAAGCTAAATGGAAGAAAAAGTGCTGACTCAGGTGTTCTGGTTCCATTTCCTCTTTTGAAAACAGCGTATGCATCACCTCTGTCGGTTCTTTTTGGAGATCGATAGGGGAGATCTCATCCTTCTACAACACTCCACGTGGTTTACTAGTTTCATAGGGTGGTTGATTTGCTCTGAACATTTACATAAGACTGCCTGGGAGAGTAAGAAAGTCTAGGAACTAGTGGACATTCCATTTGTATATACATCATCTTTCCTGGAGAGAAGGAAAAAAAAACAAAACCTGAAGACTGGCCATGCCCTGTCCCTGTACTTAGCTACTGCCCAGCAGTATATGCAGAAGGTTGTTTGAACCTTCGCTGTCATAGTATTGACCTCTCCCATGTTTTCAGCAAATGCAGCTTTGCCTCCTGTAATGTGTTCATCGTCAGGAACTTGAACCTTTCCAGCAGGGTTATTAAACCAGTATTTCCTCCATCCCAACTCCCAATTTGGTTTTATGATATAAAACACAGGGAGGCTGCCTTTCATAATAGAGGGGGAAAATACGTAGTGAATGGAGCAAGGGGAGACCTAGGGGTCAGACTTCTGGGTGACATTAAGGGTATTACTGTTGATATATTGAAAAATTGTCAAAGAATAACGTCATAGAAGCTGCCTCTTTTGAGGCCACAGTTGTAGACACAATGGAGTAAGGGGTTTTCTAAGGGAGGCCTGCCGGGTATGTCTACGGATAAGGCAATGTCGTGACTGAAGTAAAGGAGGGCTGCTCTGAGTCATATAGGCCTTACCGAGCTGCAAAGCTTTGTTGCTCTGATTTCTTTGATTCTCTGTTTGCTGTAGGCGGGATCTCAGAAGGACCCACGTATGTACAGTCTTTCAAGCCTGCCTGCTCTCCAAGGACAAGAGGTTTTGTTGAAATATTTACAGAGATGTGCACGGGCCTAAGAATACCAAGAAGAAAGAAGCCCAATCATAAGAACACCAAGAAGCCAGCTTTGAGGGTGAGAGGGGGCGCTTAGGAATCCTGCTTTCATTTCTCTAGATAGTTCCAGAAATTTTCAATTAGAGGACTTTAAATGAAGCAGAAGAAAAGAGGGCATTAGATCTGGAGAGGGGGCCTGGCAGGGCAGGATGGCACAGCAGGTAAGGCTGCTTACTACTGAGGCTGAGGACGCAAGGTCAATCCCCAGAGCCTACGTGGTAGACGAAGAGAGCCAACTCCTGTAAGCTGCACTCTGACCACCACACGTGTTGTGTGCATGAGTTGAGAGAGAGTGCATGTGCACACAGACACACAGACACACAGACACACAGACACACAGACACACACAGACACACACACACACACACACACACAAATAAATGCTTTCCAAAAGATCTGGAGAAGAGAGGGAAGGCGGAGAAGGAAGAGTACAGGGAAAGAGTACAGACAGACAGACAGACGACAGAGGCAGAGAGTAAAAGAAAGAGAAAACACAAGGAGGAAGAGAAAAGTAGCTACTGTCTGTAAAGCAGAATAAAACAAAACATTCCTTCCAGAACCATCTCTGTAGGCCTTTCCTAGCCTACAACTAAAGAAGTTGACCACAGCCCAGGGGTTTGAAGTTTCGGGTGCAAAACACCGAGTGAGGTTTTCTTGGCAATCCAAGGAGCCCAGTCCCGGACTCTCTGGCCAAGGTCAAGCCCTGCAGAGCTCTCCAGCAGCTGACCTGCCGACTCTCAGTGCTTACCTTCCTCACAGTGCTCGCCCTTGTAGCCAGCAGCACACACACAGTTCCCATCAATGCAGGAGCCGTGGCCCCCACAGGAAGGATCGATGCACTGGTTCATAGGCACATCACACTCGGCACCCTTCCAGCCACTGTAGCACTGGCATGTTCCTTTGGAATACTGTCCATTCCCACTGCACAGGACGGGGCAGGCAGCTGTAAAACCAAAGACAGAACACCAGGTCACAAGGGATCAACATTTGAAGGGCCGTGTCTGTCTGGCCCCATGGCTTTGCATACAACCTTGTAGGCTGAGGACTTAGCCACAGAGGTGTGTCTTCACCTTCAAATACAAAATAACAGAAACGCCATGGCTGTTAGTGGCTCCTGCCCATGTGTGGCCAGGCACAGCAGAGGATACTTTGTGCCTTTCCTGACTAAATGGTCAGAACCACTCTGTGAGGGGCAGCTATGATCAGGATCCCCCCATGCACTGGAGCTTCAGGCTGGTGATCTTATCACAAGGCTCACAAGCAGGGCCCATTCTGTTATAGATGCTATGGCACTGGGAGTCTGGGTGTATTTTACTTATTATTTTATCCTCAGATAAGTTGACTCCTGTTCTGGACACATTTGAGTCAATGAATCTCTCTCTGCCTTAGTTTATTATCGGTACCATGAAGAAATAAGTGTATCTATTTCAAAGGAGAACACATGAATTAAATTAGGAAGATAAAACAAACCTGACTTATTAAAAACAAGAGAAGGATCAAGGCAGGCCCAAAGCATGCCATCTGGAACAATCCCCACCTTTTGCCTTTGCTTATGGGATGAATGTTGAAAAGTCTGTGGGGATTGTCTGGAATTCCATTACTTCTACTGCTGGGGATATCTTTCTGTATGCTGTGAATGTGTTGCTCTGATTGATTGATAAATAAAATGCTGATTGGCCAGTAGCCAGGCAGGAAGCATAGTATAGGCAGAATAAGGAGAGAGGAGAATTCTGGGAAGTGGAAGGCTGAGTCAGGAGACGCGGCTAGCCACCACATCCATGAGAAGCAAGATGTAAAGATACCGGTAAGCCACGAGCCACATGGCAAGGTATAGATTTATAGAGATAGGTTAATTTAAGATATAAGAACTAGATAGCAAGAAGCCTGCCATGGCCATACAGTTTATAAGTAATATAAGTCTCTGTGTGTTTACTCGGGTCTGAGCGGCTGCAGGAGCTGGGTGGACACAAGAAAACTCCAGCTACACTTTACTTTAAGTTGGCCTCAATTGTACCACTTCTCACTTTCAGAGTTTATTTACAAGGGGGTTTTAGTGGGTTCCTTTAGGCTTTAGACTTGTCCTATTGTCAGTGATTTGCAATGAACCTGTATTCCCAACCTGTCTTTTAAATAGAATGTTTCTCTGGCTGCCCCGGTTATGGCACACAACTTCAGGAAGAGACCTTCAGATATGACCCATGTAGGTATTTCAGTGGCTACTGGTGCTGTCTGTGATTTTGAGCCCAGGTTCTGAGAATTCTTCATGGATGGTGCATACATACAAAACCATTCCCCGAGCAGACTGTGTTGTCAGTCAGATCACTACTTAATCCACTGCCCACCCTGCTTTACTCATCCTTTCTGTGGTCATGGTACTGTCATTAACTCCCCTCTGTGAGTGTCTGACTTTCTGGGGACATGGTAACCTTCTTAAGGAAAGGCACAGTGCTTACCAAAGATGATTTCCTGTCAATTTTGAGTTCTATAATGCTGACTGGCTTAGGTAAAAACTTGTCCATTCTTGGTATCTGAAGGTTTATGGGAAAGCACCAAGGAGTATTTATGAAAGACACAGAAAGAGCAATGCCTCAAATAGGCCTCACGTTGCAAACACAATGGATTTCCCCCTTAACTTCAAACTGATTTGAAATAAAACATCTCAATAGTTGGCATATGATGGATGAGATATTATCTTCCCAAATACTTTATAAGAGGGCATTTGTAGAAAGTGTTGGGGATATTATTTCCAAAATTCTTATCCTTATGAAGTATCTAGAGAGGAATGAGTTCAAATGACATCAAAGGCACATATTGAATTCAGATAAACCTTTTAGATAGCAGAGGGCACATGCTTCTAACACATAGGATGTTAAGCAGGGGATTCTGTAGATTCTGTAGATTGTCTTGGAGGGTAGAGAAAAGAGCTTGAAACAACAAATGGTGACTGTGCAAGTGTGAACTAGCAAGAGAAATGATGTACTTTCTTGAGGTCTTGAGAGGTTTGGAGACAAAGTAAGTTTGCTCCACATCAGTTCATCCTAGCTCAAGGTGAGGAATGCAAATGTATTCTAGCAGATTAGGATCCCCTCTTTTGTGACTCTGCAGACATCATTAATGGATCATGGTATCTTCTGAGCCTAGAAAGAGCCTGAAAACCATCTCAATGCCCAGGCTAAGACCTGCAAGGGGGGCGAGTTGGCATTCAAGAGGAAACCTACTTGCCATTTCTGATCTGGGTCACGTGGAAAGATCTCCAGAAGGAAGACTAGAATATGCATCGTTTCTCACCCCAGTTCCACCCTCATGCCCGAAATAAGCAGCAGAGAGAAATGCATCTATACAATGTCTAGCCTTCCAAGACCGTTTCTGATCTGCATACTGTATATTTGGATGGGCTACCTGGATAGAAGACAAGACCTCAAACCCCCACCGCTGTGTCCCACTGCATCATTTTTACTCCTACAAGGTAGGGGAAGAAATAACTGATTACTGTCTATATTAGTTGATAAAAGGAAGGATTATTTTCTCCTTTTCTTTTGCACAAACTCCAAGTGGTGGGGGAAAAATAGAATTGTCTAGAAATAAGAATTGGTTTTCATCTAAAGTCAGATGCCTGGGAAATCAAGTTTAAAATGTGACCTACTTAAATTACTCAGGGAAAAAGTGAAAATGAGTCAGGTCACGGTGTTCCTGAATGCAGCCCTTTCTCAATTTGTTTGATGCCAGCTTGCTGGGACTGTGGTCAGAGATGCAAGACACTGATGTTTGCTGGAAAGCAGGGCACATTAAAAACCCCCCACAAGGGCTGACTGGAAGAGCGGAACTCAAGGAACTCATGGCCACTAACACCAAGAATGAAGCCTGCTCGCCGTCACTGGGTTCAAAACATGGAAAGCCAGGAATGCTTCCTGTAATTGATTCTCAGACACAACCCATCCCAGGGCCCCAAATACATATGTGTGGCTCAGACCTGTCCACACTGGAGAAGCTGAGTGGGAACTGGCAGCCTCTTGTGTGAACAACTACTTGTATTTAATTTTTTTTCTGTGTGTGATCACGTAATGATCGTTATCTTTTAAGACGGAACAGGAAAATTATTTGGACTCCACATCCCCTCAAGAAGCAGCATAAGGCAGAAGTGAAAAGGGCAACAATCCTGGTGCCAGAAAGTCCCAGGTTCGGCAGCTCGTCTTCGCGTGTCGGCTGTGGGCTTTGAAAACAGCGATTAAACTTCTTGGGTATTCAGCATCCTCTTTAAAAACTTGTCTCTCAGAGTGGATGTGAGGGGGAAAGGATGTCCCATGACCAAGGAATCATTGTAGGAGCTGATACCTGCTAGACAAGTAATGAATGCTCCTGTGATCTTTCCAACTGGATCCCCAACCTGGCTGGAGGGGTTCATATGATTTAAAAAAAAAAGCTGTAGTTCTCACACATGGGCCATTGTGTATACACATGTGCACATGTACGTAAACACACTACCCCTGTAACAAAAAGAGTGCCAGGCGGCCCCAGTGGAAAGAACGCATCAGCTTCCTTCCTGGTCCTCTCTGGGTGTGGATGGAAGTTGGTCCTGACTGGCCAGGACCCAGATGTGAGATGCTGCACCTTCCCCGTTTCTCTCCTTTATCCCACAGCCTTCCAGGAGGAGAACATTGTGCATTCAAGCTTCCATTTAAAATTAATTAAAATGTGTGTACAAATTGACTATTCCTGTTTTACTAAATCTAGTAAATGGAAGCTTTAAGACTCCCGCAGAAGAAAAATAAATTACGGCTGCCACTAACGACTGACAAGTTAACAGGCTGATGACAAAAAAATGACACAATTTAGAGTCACCTAAATGGTGTAAAGCTCATTTTAATGATCAAGCTGGAGTTCCCCCTTCCCAGCTTCTCTGTAAGGGAGGAGATGAATTATCAGTGTTATTTACTCGGTAGGCAGTTACAGGACCAACTACTCATTGGTGTTTTCAGAAAAACAAATCCTGTCTACCTGCCACGTTCAGTGGAGAGAAGACTCAGAGGGATGGAAGGGTTGTCGGGGAGGCTTGATAGGAAGGGAGAGGCGAATGGCTAGGGTTGACAAGTTATCTGGGAGCTGGATTTGTTGTGAAGGGGTACTCTCAAATGGTGCTCTTTAAGAAGTGACCCAGAGGCTGGTTTTTAAATGTGTTATTAATTGATTTATTTTGGAGAGAGGGTCTCTCATCTATAGCCCAGGTTAGCCTAGAGCTCACTATGTAACCCAGGCTTGCCCCAAACTTGTAACCTTCTGACTCAGCTTCCTGAAAGCTGGGATTACAGGTGTGAGCTACCATGCTTGGCATTACACACACACACACACACACACACACACACACACACACACACACACACTTGTGGCTACTCTTTTAGAAAAGAGACTTGAGAATACCTTAGACCTAGGTAAATTGGCACAATTGCAGTGTGCGATGCATGCCTTTATTCCCGGCAAGTCAGCAGCTATGGACAGGTAACCCAACACTATAAACAGACAGGCCTGGTGGTGGTGGTGGTGGGGATGTGAAGGAGGAACTGCCTCCACCTTCCAGAGCAATCAACGATTTAACATTTGGGTCATGGAGGCCAAGCAAAGCTGAGGCTCCCCAAACAAACTAGTATTCCACTTTCTTTCAAGGAGCAAAAAAAATGGTGTTAGGAAAGACCAGCTTCACTTCTTCAACATCCCTGTAAGTGGTGTTTCATTTGCTGCACAGCCAAGTTGGCCCTTATTGTACCCCATATCAAAAAAATAAACTCTACACAGTGTCAAGAGTGGAAGTATCAGAAAACATTGGAGCGTAATCTTGTTTTCTTCAGGATATATGAAAGATATATACATTCCAGAAACCATGAAGGAAGGGTGATTAAGTCTGATGGCACAAAATCTAAATCTATTTGACAGTGGATACTGGCCTGAAACTAAACCAGGTCATAAGCAATATTGGGAAGGCAGATCTTAATGTGATTTACAGAACAAAATTTACTATTTAACATGTATAAGGAACTTTATAAATCAATGCAAAGAGACAGACAAATGGAAAAGTGGGCAAAGTGTACATCAGAAATAATACAGCTTGACAATATTAAAGATATTCAGGTTCTTTAACAATTATACATAAATATAAATACTATTAAGATGTAATTTTAGGCTTCTCAGATTGGAAGTCAAACTAAAAAGCTGCTCACAGCCTGGAAGGGCTGCCAGGGTTTAGGGGTGCCGGGACTGTGCAGGGTCCAGTGGGTGGGGAGGGGAATCCCAGCTAACATCCAGAAAGATGCTGTGTCATGTGTTATACACAGCCCCCTGCCCGATGTAGTAGCCCGTTTATCTCAGCACCTCTGTTTTCCTCGCCTGTTAAAAATGGGCAGAGCAATAAGAGGCTTTTCGCAAGAAAGAGTGGGGAAGTTGGGAAGTAAAATTAAGGAGGGGAAAAAAATGCCCGGACTCTTCAGGCATTCAGTGGGAGGGGCCGCATGTAATGAAACTCTCAGTGATGGAACGCAGAGGGGCAGAGCTTCTGGCTCGGGGTGGCGTGGGGTGGGGTGCGGTGGGGTAGGAGGTGGGGCCGGGATGGGGGTGGGGCAGCTTCTGAAGCACCAACTTCCTCCTTCCCGGTCTGTCAAAAGGCACATTTAAGCAAGAAAGCGACTCAGGGAAGAATTACCAGAAGGACAGAAAACTCATCAGGTGTGTCAAATCTCTGACATTCAGGAGCCATGTGGGGAAAGCGGCACACGCTGACTTAAGCACGAAAGTATGGATGCTTTAATTAATCCGGGGTGAATTTAATTGCTTTAGTTAAGTGGAAATCGGGTTAAAAAATGATGCAGAGCATGCTGGGGTGTGTTAAAAACATGACATATGAGTTGGATGAATCGATAAATTAAAAGTGCACAGATGTTTTAATTAAACCCAGGGAAGTTAACGAAGATCGCAAGAGACTTTTAAGCCTATGATTAATTCAATTCATTTAAAATACCTGTAGAGATACGGGACGCCTCCATTTTGAGAGTTAAAAGTTCTCAATCGATACGTACTTAAGCTGCTTTGAAAAAAAAAAAAATCTAAGTGTGTGCGTCTCTGACAACAGCACTGGTTACATAACGAATATTTCAATTATTTGGCATGAGATCAAGTGCCTATGCAGTGCGAGTTCTCGGTGAAGTCGCTTACGCTTTTGCTTGGGGTTGAAGCATCCAGACAGATTTGCAACTTCCCTGTGCCCCGCCCCCGCCAGCAGGGGAGGGTCCCGAAGGCACATTGGAAGGCTGTGTTTCCCTGTCTCCAGAGCTCCTCGGAAAGACTCTGCCTAGCTCTTGTCTTGTGACTTAGACTGAGTCTCTTGTCCCTCTCCCCAACCTCCAATTGTGTGACCAGACACTTTGAGTTTCTTATTTTACCTTTAAAGGGAGGTGGGAATTCTGGGGGTACTCTCTATGGTTCTTGTGGAAATGGAAAGAAATGAAATAATGCCTGTGGGACTTGGCTCAGGGTAAGAAATCAATAGGTATTATTTTATTATTATTATTATTTTCATTAGTAGAAAATTGTACCAACTAGTTACAGGGTAGAATATCTGTCCCCCATCCTAGCCTACATCCTTTCTAGAGACTGGAGTTTTTCCCGTGTTGTCTTTGTGGGACAACAGGGTATCTCCCAGGCCACGGGCCTCACTCCCCTCCCCATGGTTAGGCACCCTCTCTTCTAGGACTGTGCTGCTACTTAGCCAAGAGAAGAGAACAGAAGAGGTCGTCAGTGGTTTGTTTCAAAAGCAAAGGATTGAAGGTGGGTGTCAGGGATCTCAGGTCTCATTGGGCAGTCTCAGCTGAGTTCTATGATCCAGATTCATCGTGTATGAGTCAGCTGCCAGAAGGTCTGGCCTCCAGCTGAAGACTTTGGGAACTGAAAGAGCTCTGGAGGTCCCAGACTTACTGCATTAGAAATTGTGATCAGAGTCCATCCAGGAGTTGCTGGTTGAGATAACTGAACAAGGTACCAAGTGTGGGAATCACTAACCAAGTGGCAGCGGGTATGTATAAAACACCACCTCGATGGGGGAGAGTGGTGAACACCTGATATCCCAGCACCTGGAAGGCTGAGGCAGGAGGATTGCCACAAGTTTGGAACCTGACTGCATAGCAAATTCTAGGCCATCTTGGGCTATAGAGTGAGACCCTGTCTCACAAAAGCAAAAAATAGACAAATAATAACAACCCCCACCCAACCCCTCTGGCTCTCTTTTCTGAGATCCAGTTTCCTCGGCTGTGAAATAAAAGATAACGTGCATTGGGAAGAGATGAAAGCACATCATTCACGCAAAGTGCTCTGCGTGGTGCCTGGGATGTAGTTCATCTTTGAGATGTGGCAGCAGTTACCCTTGTACTGGGCCGTTGAACGTGACTTTGCTCAGTATGGCTGCTCAGTCGCTTGCTGCAGAACATGTTCTGGGTGAACCCTGCTTCCAGCCTCTCTTCCTGGGCCTAGCTGCCAAGAAATCCCTGCACAGTTGCTTCTTCCGGCCAGGGGTGGGAGGGAGGAGAGGAAGAATTGGGTTGTTAAACAGCAACAGGCCGTGGAACATTCTGGGGGCAGGGGCCATAATCCAGGCTCGTCTGCATTCGGGGGTAGGGGAGGGAGAGAAGCAACCTGGGTAGGGTAGATGGAACCGGGGCACATTTCATGAGGGGGTGAGGCCACTGTGCAAGGGATGGAATGATTCTTTTGCAAGGATGCTGTGAACGGCGTGTTTCTGTGGTGGATAGTGGGGAACCCCCACTCTCTGGAAGGAGCTGAGGGCTTGTCCTTTCTCCTTGGTGAGCAGAGGAGATGAAAGCAGATCGTGGTGAAAGAGCCAGTCACAAGGGTGGGCCTGTGGGGGGCTGCTGGAAGTACTTATGGTTAGGGCTCAGAGAGCTGTCACTGCCTGGAATTGGGGTGTCTACTTAACAGTATACCCACCTGCCGCCATTAGAGTCGCATCCTCAAATCCGCCCCTGTCACATGACCTTACTTTTTTCTTGACGTCAGAAGCTTGCTGTGTAGGTGAACTCAGCATTTCTGGAGTGTGTCATGTGTGCTGTTGTGCGTCTGCACGTTTCACACGTGCTTGTGTTGACATTTTCCAGCAAGGCAACCGTCCCCATTATATAGAAGACAAAACTGAGGCTCAGAGAGGCTAAGCGATGGTCTACAACAGGCACAGTTAACTGGAGGAGGACAGAGTCAAATCTAGTGAATTCCAATTCTATAGCTTCCGTTTTTTTTTTTTTTTAATCACCCCCTCATCCTGAGAACACACGTGGGGTGTGAACTAAACCGTGTCTCCTTTCCATAAGCACTTCTTTATCTTATATGACCTCCCCGTAGCCTGTGCATGCTCCTTCCACTCACACTGTACCTAGGCTGACTGGCTGTCACAGGCATGATGACTCTGACAGATTAACACCATGCTCTCCAGGACTCATACTGGTCCCATTCCCGGCAACAATGTAACTCTGTGAGCCTTGCCCCGTTATGTTACCGTAAGGTCATCAGACATTTTAGCAAGTGCATGCTACGGCTTGGGTGTCAAACTGGGGACAAGGACAAGGACAACCGCTTCTGCTTTTGGTCAGCAAGAAAAGACGAGCTCTCTTTCCAGACAGAACAGCATGGCAGACCATGCCAGAGCTCCACCCCCAGTCCTTCACCGTTCCTGCCTCTGAGTGACAGCAGGGTTATTTGCAGGAGTGCTTCTGGAGGTTGGTGATCTGTAACTTTGACTTCCACAAAAGACCATCAGTTGCATAGCAAAGGCTTTTGGGATTATGGGTCTCTTCCAGCCCAGAAGGCTGTCAGCAAAGATGAATGAACAGTCCCGGTACTTGGATGGACTAAGTTCTAGAACCTGTGATATGTAGGCCTTAGTGGGCTGTATGGAGCAAGAGCAGTGTATCTCAAGGATGACCTTTAACACTGTTCTAAGATATTTGTTCTTCGGTATCAGAATGTGGACCCTGAGCTGATCCTCACACCTAGAGAAAAAATTAAAAGAAACTTTATGTTCCCATGCTTGTGGCATTTCTGGGGCTCCAGTGACAGCTGTTGGCAGCAGGAGTTGACGTTTCTAACAGCTATTACCTAACAGCTGTGGCTCCCTGTTGTGATGGTTCTGCTGTGGCTTGGAGCCTCCAGCTCAACCCAAGTAAGCCGTCAGAGGCCTCAGCTCACTTCTGAAAAGCCAAGCAGGGAGACCCTGCCTACAAGTCTAGGAGAAGTGAAGTCAACGCAAGGCCTTGAAATAAAAGTAAATGAGAGGAAGAGGAATAATAACCCGGGGCCCCCAATCCACAACAAACAGCTTTACAGCGAGGAGGG
The DNA here is from genome assembly GCF_949786415.1 of Peromyscus eremicus. Lineage (NCBI taxonomy): Eukaryota > Metazoa > Chordata > Mammalia > Rodentia > Cricetidae > Peromyscus > Peromyscus eremicus. The sequence goes on from NC_081423.1 coordinate 20,116,479, forward strand.
AACCACGGAAGAGAAAGAGCAGAGACAGCAAAGCTGGAGGGTCAACCAGAACTGAGAAGCAGGATTATAGCTGGGCCAGGGAATCAACTGATGGAAAAAGGTACAAACTACTGGGAAATAAGTGGCATTTCCCTCAGACTCTGCATCTGTGCCATGGTGGACAGGGTTCTTCATGGTAGTTTCCTCACTGGAGTTTCTTTGAGATTTTTCTCTTACTCTTTTTTATTAACTGGCTACTTTCATAAATACCACTATACTATATCATTTTTATTTTTATTTTTTTTAAAACCAAGTATGGTGCATGCCTGTAATCTTAGCAGCTAAGAGGTGGAGGCAAGAGGGTTAGGAATTCGAGGCTAGCCTCAGGTTAGCCTCAGCTGTAAAGGGAGTTCAAGGTCAGCCTGAACTATGTGACACTGTCTCACAAAACAACAAGGGGAAAAAAAAAATCAACTTTAGAAACTTTCAACTCTTCTTGAAGGTACAACATTCCCACACACAGTCTGTGAGCACATAGCCCAGGCTACCAAATACACCTGTGTGTTCAAGCTAGTCCCTGTCTGCCCTTCCCTTGATAGTAGGGCCTGGTAACATTGCAAGCATCAGTGAATTCCCTCACCCCTGCTATGGCACTCTAGAGTCTCAGTAAGTGCATTTGACCATGGGTTCAAGTTCCCGCCTGTTTGATCTCACTCTAAGGGCTACCTTCCACGTAGCCTCTGTGTGGTGTGGTCTGCTGTGTCTCCGTTGCTAGGGCCTGCTGGTATGATACATCTTTCGTATTCATTTTCCTCTTTCAGTGTGATTTCCAAGGCTGTGTTCAAGGATCCCAAAAGACTCCCCTGCTTACAGCACACCACTTCTGTGCTTCATAAACTTCCTGACCTCCTCCTTAGTAACATCTAGGCATTCACAGTGCCCATCCCAATGTGGTACCATGAGCCACTAACTTCCCATGTGTTTCTGGAAGCAGGGCTCAGGACTGCTTTGCACACCTTGTGTTTCTGGCTCTCCATGCAGCAGTATTCTTCTAGTAGACATGTAACAGGCATGTGCATGGTTAAGTTCCCTCACCTGACTTGGAGTGTCACATTAGAAGCATCCAGTGTTCCTCCCTAGTGAGGGTCAGGTCCATTTTGACCTCAGTGCCCCTGGGAGCTCCAAGACAGTAGGGGGTGCAGAATGAGTGCTCTGCAAATGTGTGCTGATGGTCCCCACGCTCTGTGAAAAGGATGACTTCAGACGCCTGATGCAGACGGGCAGGTTTTTAAGAAGACAAGAACGGCTGCCTGTGCTGAGCATCTGAGGGCATGGAGTGCACAGTGTGAGGTCAAGAGAGTAAATCTGTAGTTCTGTCACTTGGACACATACCAGGTCGCTTGGATGTGATGGGAATTGCGCCTGATAACGTGGCAAATTCTCCCCCTGGCAGGAGGGCCCGAGTTTGCTGGCTGCCTACGCTAGCAGGCTGGCAGAACCCAAGGCGTTCGGGGTACAGCTGTCAGAGCAAGAACAAAGGTGCTGTGAATTCCTGATGAAGGGGGACCTTGCCCTCATGGCATCTGCAGTGTTTTAATCCAGAAAGAAGGGAAGTGGTGGCGGGCCACAGCCAGGAGATGGGTCATGCTGCTGTGGGCAGCAGGAGGCTGAGGAACCAACTGCTCTTGCTAGTCCTATGGCCTTCCTCTATCAGCCTCAGGCTCTCCCTGCTAACACCAGAGTTTCTTGGGCTCAAAGGTTATATGTGAATGGGTCTTGTCCTAGCCACTGACAGACTGTTCAATATCAACGGAGTTGGGCCTTTAAGCCAGTTTGCCCGCGCAAAACGTCAAGAGAGAAAGGTAAGCATGTGCACATTCATACAACTGCCTTTAACATTTCTGCATATCTGAATAGGAGCTTCACTCATCTTTGATATAATACACTGAGGGGTACATAGTATCTAAAATGCAGAACTTCAGTCTAATCATAGAAGGTAGAAGATCAGCCCAAACTGAGAGATGTATACAAATTGCCTAAGCAATGTTCAGAAGGATCAAGGCCATGAAATACAAGAAGAATAAAGAACTATCATGGGTTAGATGGGCCAGAGGGACCAAGGGGTCATGATAATGAAACAAAACATGGGATCTTGAACCAGATGTGAAAGGCAAAAGTGGAAAAAATTCTATAAATCAGTTAAAATTCTGGCTTTTAGATTTAAATTTAAAATGTTGACCTTATAGAAAATTGGGGGACTGTGGTTGGAAATTCTTCGATTTTGGTAACTTGTCTTTATAAGTTACTTGAAAAGTTTTAAATTATATTTACTTGGTGTGTGTGTGTGTGTGTGTGTGTGTGTGTGTGTGTGTGTGTGTGTGTGTGTATGCACATATTTGGAGGTCTGAAGATAATTTTCAGGATTCAGTTCTCTCTTTCTATCATGTTGGTTCCTGGAACTGAACTCAGGCTGTCAGTTTTGTTGACAAATACCCTTTTACCCACTGAGCCATCTTTACCACCTTTAATGTAAAAAGCTTTTAAAAAATGGTGTGGGGAAGATTGGTACAAATATGACTCATGTCACATTGTTGATATGTGGACAAATGAGATAGCATGCATTCAATAATTTGCAGTGTCCAGGACATACTCAGTATTGGAGAGTAGTGGGAAGTGTGGGTTTCAGCATCAGATGAGCACCCTGTGCTGGGATTAGATTTCCCCTGCTGGAAGCTGTCCAGGCAGCTGGAGTCTGTTTGTGAATCTATTATCACACAGGTGCACTCGGGGCATTATATTATTCTCAGGAGCCAAAGCCTATGGGACGAGATGCTTAAACTTGGATTTCCCTAAGAAGTCAGGGTGTGCATGGATATTTGGGTCTACTGTTGGATTCTTGGTTTTTGTTTTGTTTTGTTTTGCAGTACTGGGGATTGAACACAGGGCCTCATGCATTACATTAATGCATTTGAGACAATCACTCTACGCTACAGCCCAGCCCTTACTACTGGATTCTTAATGCGTCATAAACAGTTAGAAGATGATGCGGCTTAGATACTCACTGTGGTAGAAAAGAGGAGTCTTTGGTTACTATTTCTTTCTTTCTTTCTTTCTTTCTTTTTTTTTTTTTTGAAACAGGGTTTCTCTGTGTAGCCCTGGCTGTCCTGGAACTCACTCACTCTGTAGACCAGGCTGGCCTTGAACTCAGAGATCTGCCTGCCTCTGCCTCCCAAGTGCTGGGATTAAAGGCATGTGCCACCACCACCTGGCACGTCTCTGGTTATTTTTAAAGGGGCATTCACATTTCATATTCATGACAACCAATTTTAGTCTCTTTTTTTTCAATTTTTGTTTTTGGCATTGTTCTTTTTAAAAGAAATGTATCTGTGTACACATAATGATATTTGATTGAAAAATAAGTTAGTCAAAGTACTGATGGCAAAAAGCAATAGACAGGTACACTGAAGATCAAAGTTCGGGAAATCAGGGCTTAGAACCAAGAGAAAGCACACATGGTTCATAACGAAACAGCTTGACCTATGGTCACTTCAAAAGCATGAAGGGAGAAGCACCATTAGGGTAGAGAGGCAGGCACTTGCTTCCCATACTCTTAAACCAACTTGGCCTACAATAAATGAGGGATACAGTGGAAGGCAATTTCATTCTTTAAGCGCCTCAATTTTACCCATCATATGCATCAACAGTTAAATTAAAATATGCATACAAGTTCAAAGCCCGATTTCAGGAACGACGATGGAGTAGGAAGGAATAACTCCTCTTAACAGCCACTCAATATTTGTTTCACAAGGATCAATTATATACTGTGGCTAATGCACACTTGGAGGGTGCGCCCAGCCACAGCACAGGTGGTGAATGCAAAACACACACCGAGAGTCCTTTTAAGCAGCTAAATGTACACTCCATTACAGATCCATAATGCAGAATGGACACGCGTCTGCAAATGGATTCAGAGTGGAGGGTTCTTAAATGGCTGGGTGCTTGGGTCTGAAAGGCCAGTAACTGGATGTGCAGTCAGAGCACACACGGTTTTTAGGATTAATAATACATCGATGTGTGTCAGTGTTAATACACATTTACAGCTCACAGCCCGCGCGGCTGAGTGGTCAGCCCATTTGCAGCCACATATAAAAGGGCGACTCAGTCCTTCTTCTCATTAATGCTTTCACTCTCAGGAAAATTAGATTACACAAGAAAAGCCATTCAGACGATACTGAGGCTTGCCTTCCTTTAAACCTTCACTAGGAAAAGCACTCGACATGGCAACATAGGGTCAGCCTCCACCCCGCTGGACCCCTTGGAGCCAGCACGGGAAGGAGCTGGTAGTCTGTCCTTCTCCTTGTGGATGTGTCACTGTGTCTTGGGACATGAGTGTGCTCTGCGGAAACGCAGCTAAGGAAACTGTTCATAGGCTTCATGTTTCCTATGAAACATGGACCAAACCTGTGTGTTGTGGGACAGACGAAATGTCTTAAGAATGAATGTCACACACATGTCCACCAATGCCAGGGCTTCAGGGATAGAAAAGCCTCACTCACTTAACGCCCAGTACCCATCAGGATGCAAATCTCAAATCTTTAAACTATGGAGAGTGTCTAGATAATATTTTCCAGAGCAAGAGCTTGAGGGTTGGACAAAGGAATGGTATCATTTAAGATGTAGCAGCTTTACTGATTTTTAATGTCAAAGCAGAAATCGTTCAATGAAATGCAAATAAAGGGGATAAAAAGATGACCTAATTATATAAATAAGTTAAAATATAAATAGGCAATAAAACCAAACCCGTTGGCACCTTACAATGTGCTTTGCTGAGCCACATCAGTCCTAGTAGTACTTAGTACTGTGTTAATACTTACTATTGTGTGCTTATTTAGTACTCTGCATTGTGTGTGGCTACACTACTCACATTGAACTTCTGACATCAGGCTCCCTTTTCTAGATAAGGAAACCAAAATTCAGACATGCTGACTGACTTGCACAAGGTCACCAAAAGACAGAGATGTGTCAGGGCACAGCTGGCACTGGAAAACCCAAGCTGAGTGAGGTCTCTTAATGTCCCCTTACTGTTTTCCACACTTCCCTATTTGTGGGTGGCACTCTTTGTTATGGGTGGTACCTCGTATTTTAGACAAATGGGACAGAAAAGGACAATGCAAGACTTTGTGGATGTATTTATGTTCTTCCGGACAGCTGTGTGTGTATTTGTGCCCCCATCTACACTTAACCCTGAGAGCCAACCGAAGGTCACACTGAAGGTCTCTTACAAGACAGGTGTGAAGCCTCTAAATTCCTCGTTCTTCAGAGAGCCATTTTCTTTCTTAAATTACCTTTCCCCCAAGAATCCCAAGGCCCCAGCCATTCTTTGCAAAGCAGTCTAGATAAATTAATAATACAATTTAAAACCAATTCCACAAAGATAAATAGCACTTCCTAGATTAGGAGTGTAGCTGGCCAGAATGAATGAAATTCACTAACCCTGAGATGCTTAATCTCCCATTACATAGAAGCTAATGATTATAAGAAAGGAGTGATGGTAATTCACTTCTGCTTTTACAGGAAATCCGACCATCTCATTTTTAGCAAATCTTTCTTCTCAGCACACCTCAGTGCCAAGGCTGGCTGGCTGATTCCTACAGGCACACCGGCCGCTGGTCATATATCAAAACCCGTTCCTTGCCGAAGGGGGAACCTTTGAGCATGCGTGTGGGTTTACAGAGTCCCAGTGCAGAGGACTACATGGGAAGGCAACCAGGGTGCTCCTCCTCCCGCCCCTCTGCAGGGAAGCGGTGACACGTACCTTTAGCGCAGTCTGCGCCTAGGAATCCTGGGAAGCAGTGACACAGTCCGGACACGCATTCACCATTGCCGTGGCAGTTCCGTGGACAGTCCTGCACTGAATCTGAAAGAGAGAGGTTGAGCAATGACCTTCCTCTCCTCTGCTCAGTCGTGTAGTAATTAGTCACCTGCCGTTTGTAACGACCCAAGAGGGGGTGGGGAGGACCAAGAGTGAGCGAAGTCAGAGAACAGGGAAGGTGGGGTCAAGGGCAACGTGAGCAGAGCATGGGAGTATCCAGCACTCTGCTGGTGCCAGTGCTAACCCACACTGGACTGCAGGGATAGGCACAGTTTCTATTCTTTTTATTTTATTAAGATTTATTTATATTTTATGTGTATGAGTGTTTGGCCTGCTCGTACGGCAGTGCTCTGTACACATGTAGTACCTATGAAGGCCAGGAGAGGGTGTTAGATTCTCTGGAGTTACAGGCAGTTGTGAGCCATTCTCTGGGTGGTGGGAACCGAACCTAGGTCCTCTGCCAGAGCAGCAAGTGCTCTTAACTGCTGAGGCATCTTTCCAGCCCCCTTTTTGTTCTTTTTTGCTTGTTTTTAGAAGAAACTGTCTATTTGGATTCAAATACTATGGAAGATTCCACGCCGGGATATTGACAAGGATTTTAGGCACTATGCCCTTCCTGTCTGCCACACCTTCACCCCAAAGTCACTCTGCCAATTCAAGCTGTGGCTTGAAATATGGGATCTAAGATTCTAACCTCAGGTATAGGACGTCAGGCAGGTGCTCCTAGTCTCAGGCTTGTAATGCAAAAATGTTCTCTGCCTTTAGGCAGAGATTATAATTATAAGGAAAAGGCAAACACAGTTATGAGTTGCATGAAATGTTTGGTCGGTGCTGGACAACACATGTGGCTGTGTGGGCCAGTGCTCCCTCAGCCCTCTCAGGTTATATGAGTGCTTCATGGTGTATATGCCAGGGTAAAGCGAAACAGTTCTTGAGTGTATCCCTATCTTAAGTGATGTGTGGCTATACTTAAGTCTTATATTCCCCTATGCATGTTTCAGGGTTCTGCAAGAAGCAGGTATTGGCTTCTATGTGGTTTTTTTTTTTTTTTTTTAACCTTTTATGTGTATAGGTGTTTTGGCCAGCATGAATGTCTGTGTAAACTTCATTTTTGTGGCCCTTATTTTCTGTGAATGTCTGCTTGCTCTACCCTGCACAAGAATCTTATTCCTGGTCTGCCTTCTCTCTATACTCTCATTACATCTTTCAAGGGGGATTATTTTGGAACTTTGTCACATTGATTCAGATGGGCACAGCAATGGGTGTGTTCTTGCAAAATGATCATTTTTGTTTTAAGTTAAAACAAGACACATTTAAGCTTTCAGATTCCAAACGTCTAAGATGATAAAAAGAAAAATAGAAGCCAGTAGGCCCACCATATGACACGACCCAACCCCAGGAAAGAAGGATGGTGAGGTGTGAGAGTGTGTTCTGTGATCTCATCCTCTGCACACTCTTTTCCTGCACTGAGCACTCAAAGGGTGCATCCCAGCCATCTTTCCACAGCACGTCATTTCTGTTCCTCTGGAACCAAGCTGTTCTTGGTTTCTGGCACTCTGAGGAAACTCAACAAGTGGGTTTGCTTTCTTTTTCTTCTTCCCCAAAGATACATAAAAGACTATAAAGTTCACTGAGCTAGTTTTCTTGATGTCTAGCAGTTCCCAGCCCAGCTACAGCTCCTTTGGGTGAGTTCTCTAAAGGATTGAGAAGCATGCACAGTGTACCTGTGTGTTTTGTGAGCTCATCAGGTATTCAAAGGGCGTTGGGTGCTTCCAGAGATACAAAAGTTAGAAATTTCATGCAGGGTTGGAGGACTGTTGTGCCTGGGCTTGCTCCTGTTTCTACATGTCTTGGGAGCTGAAGTCTATACTGTTGGGGTATTCTGGAACATTCCAGACCATATTTTCTAGGCCATCTATGTATGGCCTAGGCAGTCAAAGAAAATATCTCTGCAGAGTAAAGGACAGGCTTGCTAGGTTTAATAGAGAATGTCTCTCTCTGGATTGAAAGATAAGCGTGTTTACTACCCATGCTGAGACCCAGCCTCAGTAAGCTCAGGGCTTCTCTCCTGCGAGGCAACTCTGTACATGCAGGATCAGCAGGCACATTTCCTGATACTCTGCAGACATTGGGGCTTGGAATCTGCATTGCTCTGACTATAAAAGTCCGTTGTCTGTGACCCTGGAGTCTTGTGTACATCCTGAGCATGTATGTGCATGTGGCAGCTGGATGTCAGCATTGCGTGTCTTTACTGCTTTCTACCTTATATTTTTCTCTCACTGAGTTGTGAGCTTTCTGATTTTGCTAGATTGGCTAGCCAGAAACCCACAGGGACCCTCATGACTCCGTTTCCTCAGCTCTGAGGCTATGGGCACACACTGCCATACCTGGAGTTGTATGCAGATGTCAGGGATTGAACTCATGCTCTCACGTGCACATAGCAAGTGTGTTACTGACTGAGACACCTCCCCAACCCATCCTGCAGCCTAATGTCTTCTGATGACACCCAGGGAACAGTGACAGGGCTAATATGTTCGCTTGGACTTAGGGTAAGATGTCAGAACTGTCATAGTCTCAACATAGGACGCAGTGTGTTAACTGAGCACCTATTGTATGCAAGGAACTCTGGTTGCTGGTAGAATAATCCAGTCTCTACCCTCAATATTTTCCACTGCCATAGAGAATATAAGAAACCCCACCCTCAATCAAATAAAGAAGTAAATATTATAGTAAGCTCTTTGCAGAGAGTGAGATACTCAGGGGGTTACAGAAGGGAGCCCCTTATTGGGTAGGGTGGGCCTCCCTCTGTCACCTGATGTTGAGGAAGGATGAACTGTAGCGAGCTGATGAGAACCAGTGGGTGGGAATTCCAGGTAGGTGGGACAGCTTGGGCATAGGCTCTGAGGTGGGGAAGAAGTGAAGTGAATCCAATGTGACTGGAGATGGCGGTCCAAAAGAAGAGTGACATGCGTTTGGAGAGATCTATGTAAGGTGGGCAGATCATCCAGGGCCCCACAGTTCACCAGACAAGTCAGATCTTACTCTGGGGCTGCTGGAAACACAGGAGCATTCTAAGCAGAGGAATGGCATCACGTGGCTTGTGGTTTTGAATGTTGCTTCTACTGTGAGGTAGTGTGACTGCTCCTCACTGATCATGGCTAGATGGGTGTTTGGGCAGACTGGATCACTCTGGGGTCTGTCTCCAGTTCCCAACTTTATATCTTTAGGTCTAAAGCAGCGAGGGTCTGGGGAAGCTCCTTGTCACCATGGTTCTGTACAAAGGGACAGAGTTCTCAGCATGTTCCCCACTTGTCTGCAAGGCCCCAGCTGGGAACATTTATTCTTATGCCTCAGCTTAAATGTCATTCGGCATCTGGGTGACTTCTCCCCTCCCTTTCCTCAGTGTGGGCTTTTGTCTCCCTTGTTCCTGTCACTTCTCTCACTGGCTTATGATGGTCTATCTTTTTTTTTTTTTTTTTTAAATATGCCTTCTCCCCTCTCCCAGGATGAGGCCAGATGCCATCAATCCTTGAGGTCCTCAGCGCCTGGTATACAGTGAGTACTTGGTGAGAAGCCACAGAAGTGTGCTGATGTGTGCGTTGTACATGCTTAAGAGGGCAGAGAATCTAGAGTGGATGAAAAATATAATGGAGGCCATTGAACATTTACTTTTCCTGTGGTCTTACGTTTGAAGCATTTTTATTTATTTATTTTTTTTTGGTAGTGGGGGACCCACACAGAAATGGTAAACTATAAAAGCACTGCCTGTTTCAGATCCTTTTCCAGTTACAGAGTACTATTTTTGAATCAACCTGGTTTCAGTTTTTGTGTGGGAGAAACAGTGGAGATGAAGGCATGCTTAGGAACTCAAAGATTATTATTATTGTTGTTGGTGGTGGTGGTGGCAGTGCGGAGATTTGAAACCAGAGCCTTGCACATGCCAGGCGAGTGCTCCACCACCGAGCTCTTCCTAGCTCCAGGAACTGGGGTACTAGACAGTGGAGGTTCACATGTGCTTCTAGAGCGCGCCTCTGGGGTTTCCAGGAGGATGCTCATTTCTCCAAGGCAGGCTGCATCTCCAGAGAAGACGGCAGACTCCTGAGTCATGGGTGTGTTTAGTGAGATTGCCTGACATCCGTCTAACACTTTTCTTCTGTTTCCCATCATGGGGGTGTTCATGCTCCTGGCTGCTCTCGATGGCGAATGTTCTGATGATAGGTGTGTGGAAAAGAACTCCCGGACCAAATAAAACACTGTTCTTTTCCCACATTTCAGGCCAATTGCTATCATTGCTCTATCAAGATGTCTGCCCAACTATTAGGCTGATTATCTTCGACTCTCTCTCTGAGCTACAGCATCGATGAGAGGAACCCTCTGGGGAGAATTGCTATTTCCAGCTTTGACAGGCAGGGAGGGTAATGGCTGGGGGTGTGGGTAATCTTCACCCTACCTTTCTGTGACCATAGAGGGTGAAGAAATGGGGAAAGATGCCACTTCAAGGTCACCAGGTCCCCCAAAAAGCTGGTGGTTCAGGGGAAGGACATGCACTTGGCTAGAACCTAAAGAAATTCACAATTAAGAGCACAGCTGTGGAAAGTCTGTGCTCTGACTTCAACTCACTGGCCTTGTGACCTTGGCTGGGCCCCTTTACACTCTCAGCCTTGGCATCCTCCACTTCCAAATGACAGAGAGACAGCCGCTTTCCCCACCACTATGGCTATCCTGTGGGTTGGGTGAGCTGAAGGACCCCAATGGCACATGACAGGGGTGAACACGTGGTCTGGCACTCTGTGTTACCGCTGTGGTGACCATCTCTCCATGCTCCCTAACCAAGCCAGCTGCTGTGACCTGCCAGCTCTGTCATGTACTCTCAGAGTTGAAATACCAGGTGGTGAAAAGGAAGTCATTTCTCATCATGTTCTCCTCATCCTAGTCGTCCCAGATCTGTTTCTGGTTCCTTCCTTTTGTAAGTTAGTCTCTGCTGTTCTACTTCTCTCCCCTGTTGGGACATCACGTCACCCTAGAGATTTCCCATCTGTTGGGAGCTTCCTCTATGACTTCCAGTAGACTAAGTTATGACATGGCTTTGGAGCATAGGTTGGCAAACTTTCCCTGTGAAGGGACAGATAGTAACTATTTAGGCTCTGTGGGCCATATGGTCCCTGTTGCAACACTCAGCTCTGCTGTAACAGTGGGAAAGCTGCCACACACAACATGCAAACAGATGAATGTGGCCGTGTGCCAATAAAACTTTATTTATAAAAACAGGCAGTGGGCCAGATTTGGCCCCTGGGCTACAGTGTGCCAACTCCTACTCTTGAACATTTGGCTAGCCTTGGGAAGGCCTATTTTTCCTTAGCAAAAGAATAAAGATCAACCTTAGACCTGTGGTCACTAACCAAACTTTGTCATTTTATACAATTTTAAAGTTGTGGTTACTGACAGAGAACTGTAGCCTGACATTCAGGTTGGATTTCGTAGATCTTTCAAGAATAGGAAATTCCTTGAGAAAGCCATGTGGGGCTCAAAGAAAAGTTCTACAGTGTAGTAAGTTGATAAACAATGTTTCAAGGTGCTTTCCTTAAAGTCACAGGCTCTCATTCATGTCTGTTGGCTGCAGGCCAGATGCAGTTCATTCATGGTGATCCTCACATTAGCCTTTGGGATATGATCATCTCATCTTCCCAAACAGAAGGTTGAGGCCCAGGCAAGTCACTCAGCTACAATGTGGGAAAGAAGATCTGGGACTTAGTCCTGCTATCTGAGGTCCTTTTGTCATGGACTCACTACCTCCAGACCCCTCTAGTGAATCCAGTTAACAGTGGCTGGGGTGACATGATGCTGTGGAAAGATGATGGCCAAGGCTCAGGACGGAAAGGCCATTCCCATATCTCAGGACCCTGAGGCCTCAGTTAGCTCCACATAGCTCAGTTTATTCCTCAGTGGAATGCCACAGCCACCTGCTGACTCACAGAGCTTCTGTATGGATGAGTTATCAGTGGAAGATGAAAACTCATAACCTCAGCAATGGTCACTGCAGTTCCTTTCAGTGTTGAAACTCCGAGGGTTTTCTAGAAAATGTAATTCTTTGCAAGTAATCACCCTTTGGGGGGTGGTTAATATGCAGAAGGCAGAGGCAATTTTGGATTAAACCTTAGCTTTTGTCTTCATACTTAGTGAAACGCAGGCCTAAAACATGTCCAAAGTAACAGGCATTGAATTAAAGCATTTCAAGGCCTGCCTGCTTGGGAATAAATATATGACTTTTAAAAACGTCTGTATCTTTTTCCCTGCTGTATTTTTAAGTTAAAAGAAAAAAAAAAAACCTTTTTTATTTTGACATATTCTCAATTTTGAAGAGGTTAGAGCTGATATGAATGGCCAGTGTTTCTTGGCTCTGCTACACACTTAGAAATAAAAAAGCGTTCTTTATTCCTAATAGGAGCCTGGGAGGTGATACTGGCATTGCCTCTGTTTTATGAGTAGGAAAGGGAGGCATTTGCAAGCTCAGCTATGAGCTCAATGTGGTGATTTGAATGATATGTCCCCCACAGTCCAGACATCTGAATACTTGGTCCCTAGTTGGTCGCTATACGGGGAGGCTCAGGAGGTATGGCCTTGCTGAGAAAGTACGTCACTGGGGATGGGCTTTGAGTTTTCCAAAGACTTGCACCATGTGAACCTCCCTGCTGTGATGGCGACTCTTATCCCTCTGGAACCATGAGCCCCACATAAACCCTTCTTTCTATAAGTTGCCTTCGTCATGGTGTTTTGTCATAGCAACAGAAGAGCAACTAATATACTCAGGTTGGACGCACAGCACACGGCCCTAGCTGTCTGATTTGGACACTTGTGAGCATCCTCAGGCCCAGTAGGGACTCTTGCTGATGTGCATGGAATTCCTGTGCAGTCAGAGCCGAGTGCAGAGACTGTGCAGTTTGGCCTCACAGACAGTAGACACTGTCAGGGTTGCTGAATCTTCCACGGAGGGCCCCCCTCGTGCCATCCCACCCCTTACAGAGCTTCGGCTCGAGGGACCCCAGACCTACCTAAGACGACCGTGTTGAAGGAAACCATCTCCTTGTCTTTGCCGTCATTGTAGAAGGCCAGGTGCCACAGGCCCACATCCAGGTACTGCACGAACACTGCCTCGTTCTGCACCAGGGTCTGGATGCTGCGGCGTTCCCTGGGCGACTCCACCACACTCCACTTCTCCTTTCCGTCCAGGCGTTCCATGAAGTCATACTGGGGAGCAGAGAGAGGGCAGCAAAGTGTAAAGCCAGTTTTAGACCTGTACCCTTAGCCAGCACGGCCCTCCTGCCCACCAGCTAATGGAGAAGTACTTTTCGAGACAGGGTTTCTCTGTGTAGCTTTGCGCCTTTCCTGGGACTCACTTGGTAGTCCAGGCTGGCCTCGAACTCACAGAGATTCGCCTGGCTCTGCCTCCTGAGTGCTGGGATTAAAGGCGTGCGCCACCACCGCCTGGCTGGAGAAGTACTTTTTAACTAGGGTTTCGTAAAATAAAATCAGCCGCGTAAGTTGCGATGACAGTATCAGTTGCAGGTTATTACGCCTATACTGATAATTATTAATTTATTTTTCATGGTGCTGGGGTTTGAACCCAGGGCCTTGCAGATGCCAGGCAAGCGCTCTGCTGCTGAGCTATAATTACATCCCTTGTTCTATTTTTATTTTGAGACGGAATCTGGATTTTTCTTAGGTTGTCTTTGAACTTGTGATCTCTTTGTATCAGTCTCTCAAGTAACTACATTTATAGATGCTTGCCAATACTCCAGGCTTAATTTTTATTTATATTTTGTAATGCTGGGAACTAAACCTAAGGTCGCATGTATGCTAGACAAGTGTTCTTCCACTAAGCTTTATTTCTACTCTGTATTATTATTAATCCTATTTCTACTGGTCACAAGCTCTCATCGGTCATTCTGGAACAAAAAAACAAAATTACTTTAATTGTAAGGATTCCCCCTTTGTTCTCTCTCTCTCTCTCTCTCTCTCTCTCTCTCTCTCTCTCTCTCTCTCTCTCTCTCTCTCTCTCTGTGTGTGTGTGTGTGTTTTGTTGGGTACTGAAACCAGGGCCTTTCCCATGTCAGGCAAATACTTTACAGGTAGAGTCGTGCTTCAGGTTGTGTCCATATTTTACAGGTATATATAGGAGATTAAAGTTCAGAAGATCTAAGCATTTTGTTTAAAGTCATATATACCTCCCAAATGGCAAAGTAAAAATTGGGACAAAGTTCTGTTCAGCTATAAGTCGTGCTTCAGGTTGTGTCCATATTTTACAGGTATATATAGGAGATTAAAGTTCAGAAGATCTAAGCATTTTGTTTAAAGTCATATATACCTCCCAAATGGCAAAGTAAAAATTGGGACAAAGTTCTGTTCAGCTATAATGCTTCTGCCTTGATAGTGCCTGGCCTTAAATAAACCAACATTTAAATATTGAATTCCGGTTCAGCGGAAACCAGGTTGTAAGTTGCTAGAGATGAACGCAACACAAATCCAACAGTTAAGGTCCATCATCCCCTGGAAAGGATGAAGGAATGGAAGGATGCAGTGTTATCCAAAACAGACTTGGTTGAAGTACCAGGTGAAATCTTACCGCAGGGAAGTGGGAGCCACTGAAAACTCTTGAGCAGTGACTGATGGGATAAAAGGACGTGCTGAGGAATTAGTTTTTGGAGGTGGGATATGAGATATTCTATTGGGGATGGAAGTAAGAAGGGAAACTGGTTTAGGAAGTGGAGACTGCAGACAGTCGTGTGTGAGGGGAAAGGAATTTGAGAGGACAGTAAGCAAGGAGTAGGCACCCGAGGGACAATAAAGGGAGAGAAGCCACAGATTGCCCATAGGCTGGACAGGGAAGATGTAGGGGAAGGCAAAGAGGACTCCAATGTTTCTTCCTGTTGACAAGAAAATCGATAAACCCCTGGTAGAAATGGATGAATCTCACAAACTCAAAGTCACCGCACAGAACAGTTCCTTGCACTCTGACTCCCAGAGAAGACCCTGAGTGCAGAGCTTCGGCAGATTAAAAACTTCTCTGCAGGATCAAGTGCTTTCTGCTTTCCCCTCCATGAAAAGAGTTCCATACGTGGCAGACATTAGCCATAACCCCCCTCACAACTTCACAGCCAGGAGCTCCAGGACTTGCCTAACTTTGTTTCTCCCTCATCAGAGTTGCCCATTTTCCATCAGAAACACGATCGCCACAAACAAAAGACAGTAATCTGAAGCACAGAGGCTCTGCCGTTAGACAAACCCAGGTTTGAATTCTGACTCCACACTTGCTATTGTTTGACGTTGAGTCTATTTTTATTCTCAGGGGTGGTGGCACCTGATGTTCAGGAATACCGTTACAGGGATGGCACAAGCTAATGCTTAGGGCAGTGCCCGGGAGACGAGAAATTAAAAAGTACTTGGAGATGGAGGGCCACCTACTTGCAGATCGGAAGGACCCCCGGGAAGCAGCACGTGGCTCTAGCTGTTCATATGGGGAGTGAGATGGCTATTCCTGAGAAGAAGAAATAGCCCACATCTCAGTAAATAAGTGTTTGTGTGGAGCTTCCCTCTGCCCCATACTCCACTGGTCACCATTGTCCTTATGAGCTGAAATAAATGATTTGGAGGGATGTGACAAACGGACACTGCTTCCAGAGACCTTTGTAACCAAAGCATTTGTTCCCTAGCAACCTCGTAAATGTCTGACCACGAACACTGGTGTCTACAGAGTGCTGTCAGCTAGAGCAATGGCTATAACTTCCTTGGTGGTGAGGTGAGAAGAATAGGCTTCATTTGGGGTCCGAGTTATCACCCTCATGAGGAAAAGTTTGGGGAAGGTGATTACTTGTGTGCAGCCATTGCTCACGACTAATTTGGGCATTCGTCATCTGGTGCAGAACTGGCTGGCCAGCCAAGGGACACAGAAATGGCTCAGGACTGGTGGCGGGTCTTGCTGTCCAGCCAATCAAATGGCTAGGGAAGAAGGCGTTTTTTCAGAGTAGAGGAAGGGCATTTATTCTGGCTGGCCCCTTGGAGTCCTTCTGTGGAGGTTTAGAGGGCAGTTTTCATTTAGGGGAAATCTGCCAGCTGTGGGTTCTCAAACAAGGCCTGAATGGGAGGGTGAGATGAGATACGGTGGCCCACACCTCTCACTTCTGTATCCCTTTATGTACTCCATCATTTCCTAAGCTCTTATCTTATTCCCTAAATGACACAATTGTTCTTGCGCCCATCATTAGTCCACGCAGAAGGATGTAAGCTGCAGGCACAGGGACTCGGTGGCTGCTGGAGTGTTTAGAGCGACTTCGTCAGGCTTCGCTTGCCTGGGTCAGGCTCTGGGCTCCGCTCTCAACTTGCTTGTTGGCGTTTTGTGTAAGCTGTCAAAGGCCTGCGCCTCTGTCTTCTTGTCCTTGCAATAGGCATGGCAATAGTTTCCATAGCAAAATGCAGCTCTAAGAATGAACTGAACTGACGTACGTGGTGCCTGGAACTGTGAGCGCTATGTGCGCAAGCTGTGCGCTTGCAACTTCAGCCATCTTTATTAGCCGTCCCTCCCCTACCAAATCTGCCTAGAGCAGAAACTGATCGATACATGTTTGTTAAATATCAAATGAATAAAATAGCAAGTTTGTAAAGGCGTGATATGGAGGGAAACAAAATTAGAATGAAGTAAAAGTTTTGTCTCCGATGATGATTTTTTGCTGTCTTAACTGGGTAAGGAGAGTAGAGCTGTAGCCAGCCTGGCATGACCAGTCAGAACATGTGTGTGATTGGGGGCTGTGGGCCGGGCATCTGAAAATTCATAAACATCGTGAAGATTTGAGAGATGCTCAGGACTCTGCTTCCTAGTTCATGGGCATGATAAACAATGTGTGCAGGCTTTCTTCCTCACTTTGCCTCATTTCCCTCCCTTCTTTGGCATTGTAACTTGGTGGCCTCTGTGGCGGAGATCACTATGGTCCTGTAGTCCCTTTACTGCTAGCTGAGGATATGATCATTTAGGACAACGGAACACAAGCCATAGAATCCTTCTGATGCGGTCATCAGGTGCCCTGTGAATCTCTCACACACCCTCTCTCCTTTTCTGAGTGTGCCAGGGCATGGTACGACCTAAGGCAGCAGTGCCCAAGATACCTGTGGCCTGGATGTGACAATTAGCACCCGGAGAAGATCCTGGAGTTGCTCTAGGAACTATCTATCCACAATTTCTGGTAACAACAAGCCTCTGAAATGGTGACCTGTCCCTTCTGCAGGCTTCACGGATCTCTCAGCTCCATTTCTCTTTCCCCTTCCTGGGTGCTCCCCAAGATGGCAGCAGATTCCAGCCTTGTTCTCATTTCTCACCAGGCAGAAGAAGACGAGTCACCCAAGAGAGTGTGGCAGAGTCATCCACTGGTGAAACTGTACTTCTGTTATCTGTGGCATGCCTCTCCCAGTTTGCCAGTGGAGCATCTCAGGCGGCACACCTGGTCCTCTTTCAGCGAAACATCTGGCTTCTCTATTCATAGACTGATACAGCACAAGCATCATTCATTGCTGCTGTGATCCAGGGAAGGGCCAGAAACACAATGTGGGTCTACGGAGCCAAGTGTGGAGACCGAAGTCCAGGGGAGGGGCCAGGAGCTAGCAAGGAGCTGCTAGGCAGGGCGGCCTGCTGGTTCAGGGTGCCTCTGTTCTCTAGGATGTGGCTTCAGACAGTGATCCGCCAGTGCACCTGACAGAGGGGTGTTCCTATAAGGACAGCAGTTCCAGAAGCCTGGCTAAAGCTTCATGCTGTGGGATGGTCTGTATGTTAAATGTGTTGCTGATTGGTCAATAAATAAATCACTGATTGGCCAGTGGCCAGGCAGGAAGTATAGGCGGGACTAACAGAGAGGAGAATTGAGAGAACAGGAAGCTGGGTGAGGGGACACTGCCAGCCGCCACCATGAAAAACAGCATGTGAAGATGTCGGTAAGCCATGAGCCATGTGGCAAGGTATAGATTTATAGAAATGGATTAATTTAAGCTGTAAGAACAGTTAGCAAGAAGCCTGCCACGGCCATACAGTTTGTAACCAATATAAGTCTCTCTGTTTACTTGGTTGGGTCTGAGCAGCTGTGGGACTGGCGGGTGACAAAGATTTGTCCTGACTGTGGGCAAGGCAGGAAAACTCTAACTACAGCTCCATCTTCACTGAGGACTGATAACTCAGGCTCGGTTCCTTTGCTCCAGGAACTTGTGGTAATCCATCCAGGAAATGGGGACATTCAGGGACCATGCTCTGCTTAGCTGGCTATAAAGGTCATGGCATGACACATTCTAACAGGTCTACAGTTCCCTGAAGGGCATTAGGAGTGCATAACCCAGTCATAACAGAAGAGACACAAGTGGCCTCTGTCTCTTTAACACTGAAAGGGGGGAGAGGGGGGAACAGTACAATAACCTGAATAGACAACGTCCCTCTTCCTCAAAGTGTGCTCTCTCTCTCTCTCTCTCTCTCTCTCTCTCTCTCTCTCTCTCTCTCTCTCTCTCTCTCTCTCGTTCTCTGACCTTGGAGAAACAACCCCAGCTGACATGCAGTGAGAGGGCTGTGTCTGTGAGCCATCAGTCATGCCCGAAAGTGGCATGAAAATGCAACTTTTACGAGAGCTGGAGTGGCAAAGAAATAAACCACAGTAACTATTTGACTGATCCAATTATAAATCTCCCCAATTCTTGGCAGAGAGCGAGGAGGAATGGTAATTAAGATAACTTAGTGGGTTTCCAGAGGAGCTGGTGGAGAGAAGAGACACCCGCCCGGGCTGAGCCTAAGCCAGGGGCCGTCACTTTCCCAGAAGGGAAAGCGGCCATCCACACACAGGGAGCACACAAGCCCCAGGTTGCTGCTGGGAGCCTCCAGAATACAAAACTGCCAAAGAGGGCAAGGTTAAAGACAGACCCATTGCCCTTCAGGAAGATGTTATTACTGGGCCCAGGACCCTGGGAAACTGGAAAATAACTTTTCTGTCACTTGGAACGTCTCCTTGCTGAGGGTTGACGCGACTGGGAAAAGCAATAAAAGGTGACATTTCCCAGAGCTAGCCTGCCACTCCGCTGTTCCCCTTGCAGCATCCTGGCAGCATCCTTGGTCTCCTATGTCTGACGCTGAGTCTCTCTCAGTGGACAGGGCACAGGCAGCAGGTGGTGGGGATTGTAGGGGGCAGCATGTGCGAGCTGGGGCTGCTTGGCGTCCCCATTACCATGCAGCCTGGCTGCATTCAGTGGCAGGAATGACTTGGCACAGAAGGTCCCTCGAGCCTTGCACATCTGTCTCTGCCAGCCATGCCTGGGGCACAGTGGGTCCAGCTGAGTTCTCATCTAGGCTCAGCACAGCCTTTCTGCTGGCTTTCCAAGGGGCTGTGAGAAGAGTAAAAGGTAGAAGAAGGGCCAAGGCTGAACTGGGGTGGGTGGGGGGAGGAGAGACGGGAGGGGGGGGCGCGGGTAAGGCTTGCCTGAGTGGGCCTGACTGGGAGAGCAGAGATCAGCCTTAGAGTGAAGACCTTCCTGAGCTCCAATACAGGAAACTGGGTTGCTTTTCCAGATCAGGTAAGAGTCCACGAGCCCTTTGGAGACAGGGAGGACCCAGCTGGGGTCCTTAACACCAGGAGTCAGGTAGGGTCCACCCAGGAGGATGGAATTCTTGATTCATTCCTACATAGCTTCTTGCACTGGCAAAAGAGTTCTCATCAAAAGTAAGAAGAGTTTATTGTGATTTAGCACTTGCTTTTTGTTTGTTTGTTTGTTGTTGTTTTTGTTTTGTTTTCTTCTGAGACCGGGTCTCACTATGCAGCCCTGGCTGTCCTGGAACTCACTCTATAGACCAGGCAGGCCTTGAATGCACAAGAATCAGCCCACCTCTGCCTCCCATGTGCTGGAATTAAAGGTGTGTGCCACTACAACTGGCTTTTTAAAAATAATATTTATCCTATTTTAAATTATGTGTGTATGTGAATATCTGTGTGAGGGTATGTGTGTGTGTGTGTGTGTGTGTGTGTGTGTGTGTGTGCATGTGCCCATGGAGGCTGGAAGAGGGTTCCCTAGGAGTGGGAGTCACAAAAAGCTGTGAACTGTCTGATATGGGTGCTAGAAACTGAACTCATATCCTCTAGAAGAGCAGTAAATGTTCTTAACCTCTGAGACATCTCTTTAGCCCCGCTCTTTTGTTATTTTGAGTTTTTTCTTTTCTTTCTTTCTCTTTGAATCTTACTGTGTAGCCCGGGACAGGTTGAAATTCATGGTTGTGTGATTTGAATGAGAACTGCCTCATTGTAAGGAGTCCTTTTCTGGCCTACCAGCCAGTTCCCAAATAATGACATGGAGGCATATTATTAATCATGAAAGCTCGGCCTATAGCTTAGACTTGTTCCTAACTAGCTCTTATAACTTAAATTAATCAGTTTCTATTTATTTACTTTTTACCATGTGGCTTTTTACCTTTTTTTCATTCTGTATGTCTGACTCCCTCCATGTCTCCTCTGAACCTCAATTATGGCCTCCTACTTTCCTCTCTCTGCCTGGAAGTCCTGCCTAGTTATTGGCCATTCAGCTCTTTATTAAACCAACCACAGCAATATATCTTCACACAGTGTACAGATATCCCACAACACCCCATATTCTTATGCTTTTGAATGCTTGGTCCTCAGTTGGTAGAACTGTTTGGGAATGATTAGGAGGTTTGCTCTTGTGGGAGGGGGTGTGTCACTGGGGG
Source organism: Peromyscus eremicus (assembly GCF_949786415.1). Lineage (NCBI taxonomy): Eukaryota > Metazoa > Chordata > Mammalia > Rodentia > Cricetidae > Peromyscus > Peromyscus eremicus. The sequence goes on from NC_081423.1 coordinate 20,137,079, forward strand.
TGGGCTTTGAGGTTTTAAAACCTCACGCCATTCCCAGTTAGCTTTCTCCTCCTCATGCTTGTGGATCAGATGTAAGCTCTCAGCTACTGCTCTAACTCCATGCCTGCCTGCTGCCATGCTCCCTGCCATGATGGCCATGGACTCTAACCCTCTGGGACTGTGAGCCCACACATTCAATGCTTTCTTTTAGAAGTTACCTTGGACACGGTGTCTTGTCACAGCAACAGAAAAGAAATGGAGACAATGATTCTCCGTCTCCACCTCCCAAGTACTGAGATTATAGGTGTGTGTCACCATGCCTGGTTTCTGGCTGGCACTTGTGTCCGATGTAGTGACAAATGTTGATGTGTGTTATCTCATTTCACGTTCCTAAAAACCTCTGCCTCTGCTTTCATATCTTTGGAGGGAACAGCGGCTGCTGCAGGGTTGGAGAAGGCACCATATACCCTGGAGTGGGGAGGGCTGCAGTCCTGGGCTTAAATTTGATTTTCAGGAATCAAGACAACCACAGGCAGCTGCTCTAGGGGCCAGCTTAGCTGGTAGCTGGCTTGGCTGGTGGGTCCTTTCAAGATGCCACTGAAGGAAGAACTCAGCTGGGCTTGGGCAGAACAGGTAGAAAGAATGCGTGGGCAGCCCTGTTGGTTTTTCTGGGTGCTGGTCACACCTGGACTACTGCTTCTCTGAGAGCCAGCCCCTTTCCAGCTCCTTCTCTCTCTTCCATGTGTTCTAGCCACACTGTTTGCTCTCTTCCTGTAGCACACCAACACATCTCAGTCTAATGACGTTGGCACCAGCTGCTCCCTCTTGCATGGCTGCCCTTCTCCTGCCCACACAGCTGTCTGCTGCTCGTCAATCCTGTCTTTGCCTACACATTGTCACTTCAGAAAGGATGCCTCTGACCACCCACTCTAAAATACGTTTCTTTGTTTCCATTCTCAGCAGAAGCTCGTTACTCTGAAAAATCTTGTTATTCACCAATTTAGAGCTCACCTCTGTCTTCTTGGATACGAGCTCCTAAAGGGTGAAGTTTATATCTAGTGACAGAACATAGTGGGGGTGAGTGAGTATACATAGGATGTGGGTGTGTATTTAAAAAATAAAGCACACTCATCCACTACACCACCCTGGGACCATGTAGCATCCTGCACCTGACCTCAGATAGGGACCCCCAGCATAGCATCTACCCTACCTATTTCTACCTTTAGGGTAGTGGGGCATCCTGTGACCCACCCCTACAGAACACTGCCCATTCCCACTGGGACCTAGTCCCTGCCACCAAAGTACTATTCCTAGAGCCCAACACACATCCTGTAGACATATGAAGACTGCCTGTAAGAACCTACTAAGCCTGTAGGTTTGCTCCTGGGCTCAGAAGTTGCACCTGTTCTAGTTGGTCTGAGACCACTTCTGATACCCCATTCACATATCAACAGAGTTGCTACAAGACTGAACTTCAAGCACCATTCAGCTGGTCCACCACCTGAAAAGTTGGGGAAACAGCCAAGATCCAAACACCCACTCAACAAAGGTGAGACCAGATAGTCATACCAGTAACCACCACCAGTCACCTAAATACAGATGCCTAGGTCTCACTGCAAAAATCCAAACTACATAAATAACCAAGACAACGTGCTTTCTCCAGAAATTAGTACTCCCATCATAATGTTTCCTGAGAAAGACAGCTTAACTGATACACAAGACAATGACTTCAAAATAGCAATTATAAAGATGTTAAAAAAAATTCAAAGAGAATGAGAATAAATATCTGAATGAAGACAGAAAAACAGTTGAATGAAATAATGAAAACAATTTAAAATATGGAAACAGAATTTGATAAAGAGATAGAATCTCTGAAGAAAAGCCAAACTGAAATAAAACTTGAAATGGGAAACTCAGAAAGTCAAACAAAAGGCTCAGAGGGAAGCCTCAATAGACTGGATCAAGTAGAAGAGAGAATACCAGGCCTCAAAGACCAGGCAGCGAACTGGATCACCCCGTCAAATCAAATGCTAAAGCTAAACAAATACACAAAACCAGGAACGGAAAATCCAGAAATTCTGGGACTCTATAAAAAGACCACACCTATGAATGTGTAGATGAAAGAGAAGAAACCTAGTTTAAAGGCACAGAAAATATTTTCAACAAGATCATAGAAAAAAAATCTTCTTAAATCTTGGACCCATCAAGATGCTAGAGGCATACAGAACACCAAACAAACAGGGCCAGATATTTTCCATGTCACCTAATAATCAAAACACTAGGTGTATAGAAAAAAGAAAGGATATTGAAATCTCCAAGAGAGAAAGACCAAGTCATATACAAGGCAGGCCCACCAGAATAACACCTTACTTTTCAGACAGCCTAGATTAATGATCTACAAGTCTGAAAGACCACAGATGCCAACCTAGATTACTATACCCAGGAAAAATATCAATGGTGGGTGCTAGATAGATGATTCAGTGGTTAAGAGCACTGGCTGCTCTTCCAGAGGTCTTGGGTTCAATTCCCAGCACCTACACAGTGGCTTACATCTGTCTATAACTGTAGTCCTATGGGATTTGATCTTCTTCTGATGTGCAGATATACATGTAGACAAAAAAATCTAAATACATAAAATAAATAAATTGTAGCACGAATCTTAACAGGTCTTATTAATAAAAACAAACCCAGGGCCAGGTATTGGGGTGAACGCTAGACGATCAGAGAAACAGAATAACCACAGCCACCTCACCTCGCCCAAAAGATACTACAGTTCTAAACAGTTATGCACCAAACACAGGAGCACCTAATTTCATAAAAGAAATGCTATTAACTCTAAGATCACAGATTGACCTCAACACAGTGATAGTGGGTGACCTCAATACCCAACTCCCAAAAATATACGGGTCATCCAGACAAACCTAATAGAGAAATCCTGAAGTTAAATGACATCAGAAATCAAATGGATATACAGACTTTTATAGAACATTCCACCCAAACACTAGAGAATACATTATCTTTTCAACAGCCCATGGAACTTTCTCCAAAATCAACCACAAAGTAGGATACAAAGCAAGTCTCAGCAAATGAAGAAAAATTGAATCATATCATGCATCTATCTGACCACCAAGGAATAAAATTTGCATAACAACAACAATAGAAACTGCAGAAAATAAACAAACTCATGGAAACAAAACAACATACTACTGAATGAAAATTCGGTCAAGGAAGAAATCAAGAAGGAAATTAAAAAAAATTCTAAAATTGAATGGATATGGAAACCCAACAGGTGAAAAGTCTCTGAGACACAATGAAGGCAGTCCTAAGACGCAAGTTTATAGCACCAAATGCCTACATAAAATGGGAGAGATGACATATTAACAACTTAATAATACACTTGAGGTCCTAAGAGAAACCTAAAAGAGTATATGACTGGCCTGGAGAGATGGCTCAGTGGTTAAGAGCACTGGCTGCTCTTCCAGAGCATCTAAGAATTCTGGGATACAATCAAGAGACCAAACTTAAAAATCTACAAGATAGAAGAAAGTGTTGAGATATAATGAAAGGCACAGAGATTGTATTTAATAAAATTATAGCAGGAAATCCCTTAAATTTGGAAAAAGAGATGGTCATCCAAACACCAGAAGCATTTAACATACCATAGACATGACTAGAGAAGAGTCTTCCCACAAGGCTCCATAGTCAAAATGTCAAAAGGAATCAAGTTTAACAACTACAGGGAAGAACAGCAACTTATCTACAAACATAAGTTCATTAGACTAATATCAGACCTCCAGTCAGTAACTCTAGAAACCAGGAAGTTATTAAACAATACATTTCAAGTCTTGAAAGTAGATAACTGCTAAGTAAATCTATCCTTTGAAACTGAGAGAAAAATTAGGCCATTTCTAGACAAGCACAAATGAAGGACATTCACAACCAAGCCCAAGCCAGTAAGAATGTAACCTCATACTGATTAAAGAAACAATCTATCAAGAGAACATTGCTATTGTAAAAATATATGTACTGAACATGTGTATACTTAGTATAAAACAAACACCACTAGAGGTGACTCCACAGGTTAATCTTAGCACAATACTAGTGGGTGACTTCAACACCCTACTTTCACCAATATACAGGTCATCACACACACACACACACACACACACACACACACACGCACAAAAACAGCAAAACATCTAAATTAAATGAAACCATAGACTAAGTAGATTTAACAGACATCTACAGAACATTTCACTCCAATATTGCAGAATATACACTCTTCTTAGCAGCCCATAAAACTGTCTATAAGATAGGTCATATATTAAGACACAAAGCAAGTCTTAACAAATAAAGGAAAATTGAAGTAATTACTTGTAGTTTATCTGATCACAATAGAACAAAATTAGGAATCAATAGCAAGAGGAAAATGTGGCACATATATACATTCAAAGAGATAAATTCCTTGAGAGTTTTTGTTTTTCTTTTCCAGTTCTGGGGACCAAGTCTTGGGCCTTGAGCTTGCTAGGCAAATACTCTACCATGTCGTTAAACTCTTAACTCCTGCACATAGAGATTAACTAGCACATTATTGAATGATGAATGGGTAACTGAAGAAATCAAGAAATCAAGAAAAAAAATCTAAAGGGTGCTATGTAGGCACTTAGGGGGAGAAAAGGCACCATTGGGTCCTGTCCAGTTGTGAGTCTTGTGTTCTATATGACCAAGTGCAAAAATGGCACTACCATTATTGGCGTAACTAACTGCTCTTCAACTTGACTTTACACTCACTCACTCCATAGGAGGAAAGCCATGTTTGACACTGTAAGTCTGACTTAGAAAACATGGTTGGGGAGATCATAGGCCATAGCAGGGAACTGAATACAGTTGTTTTGATAAATTGACATACTGTTAAGCTGCCATCTAAATATTTATAATATTTACCCAGAGACAAAAACTATTCTAATTCTTAATCAGTGAAGCCTCTTCCAGTGAATGATGGAAAATGAAGAAAATTATGGCTGCACAAGTGGGTGAGCAGAAGTGATGTAGGAGTGCTCATCAAAAGATGTTTGGGCTGGAGAGATGGCTCAGCGGTTAAGAGCACTGGCTGTTCTTCCAGAGGTCCTGAGTTCAATTCCCAGCAACCACATGGTGGCTCCCAACCATCTGTAATGAGATCTGGCGCCCTCTTCTGGCATGCAGACAGAACACTGTATACATAATAAATAAATCTTTAAAAAAAAGATTAAAAAAAAGATATTCTTTATACCATCCTCACTAAGTGTCAGGAAACATTGCAGAAGAAGGGGAGCAAAGATTGTAAGAGCTAGAAGATAAGGAAAAGGACTGTAAAATGTCATCTTCTGGCAAGACATAGCCACTGCAATCATGAGCTCACAGCAGTTGTGGATGTCTACAAAAGCGTCAGGCATGGATAGAAGAGGGACTCATGGGGCCTTACCTCTCGCTGCTTAACTATTTGCTACTGATGGATACAGGGAGCAGGGAAATCCTTGCCTTCAGTTCTGTGTCCACCAATGACTACACCAGGTTCCACTAGACCCTTCTAATCCAATGGTCACACAGACGGCCTTTGTTAAACTAAATAGGTCACAAAACAAAACTAAAAGTCGTGTACCTGGGGAAGGGACCGGTTGACAAGAGTTGTTAGGAATGGGAAGTAGATACAAGGGGGCAATGGTGAGGACAGTAATAAGACATATATGTATATATGACATCAAACAACAAAATTAATTAACCTTGTTGCATGAAAAAGATTAGGAAAGAAATTAATGAAATAGAAGTGAGAAAACAGTACAAAGAATTTATTAAACAAAAATTTGATTCTTATAATTGACAAACCCTTAGCCAAACTAAGCAAAAGAGAGAAGAGACCAAAGTAAAAACAACTAGAGACAAAATTTGAACCATCATAACAATTACTGAAGAAATTCATAAACTCACTATGACATATCTTAAAAACATATTACACTGAATTGGAAAATCTAAAAGAAATGGATGAACTTCTAGATGCATATGATCTACCAAAATTAAACCAAGATGAGATAAATAATTTAAACAGATCTATAAGAAGCAGTGAGATTGAACAAGTAATAAAAAATTTCCCAACTATAAAAAGCCACGGCCCAGATGGACTCATTGCTGAATTCTACCAGACCTTCCAAGAACTGACACCAAAGCTTCTCAAACTATTCCACAAAAACAGGAAAGGAAGGAACAGTACCAAACTCTATTTATGAAGGCAGTTATCCCGAAACCCAAAATGGATTAAAAACATAACAAAAAAGAAAGTTATAAACCAATATTCCCGATGAACGTAGATACAAAAAATTTCAACAAAATACTTGCAATCTTAGTTCAAGAATACATCAAAATGTTACTTTTCATGACCAAGCATGCTTTGACAATGAATGTAGGGATGGTTTAACAAATACAAATAAATAAATGTAATAAATCACATAAATGGACTCAAGGGCAGAAAGCACATGGTCATCTCAGCACACCCCTACATGATAAAAGTCCTAAGGAAACTCAGAATATAAGGAACATACCTTAACATAATAAAGACTACTTACGACAAACAGAACAATCATTGTATTTAATGGGGGAAACACTCAAAACATTCCCACTAAAATCAGGGATAAGACAAGGGTGTCCACTTTCCTCTCATTCAATACAATGCTAGAATTCCCAGCTACAGCAATAAGATATGAGAAGCAAATAAAAGAGATGGAAATAGAAAAGTATCTATGGTGGTTTGATTGGGAGTGGTCCCCACAGGCTTATGTATTTGAATGCTTGGTTGGTAGAACTGTTTGGGAAGGATTCAGAGGTGTGGTCTTGTTGGAGGAGATGTGGCACTGGGGACAGTCTTTGAGGTTTAGAAAGCCCATGTTATTTTCTATTAGTTCTCTCTTTCTTTCTTTCTTTCTTTCTTTCTTTCTTTCTTTCTTTCTTTCTTTCTTTCTTTCTTTCTTTCTTTCTTCCTTCCTTCCTTCCCTCCCTCCTTCCCCCCCTCCCTTCCCTCCCTCCCCCCTCCCTTCCCTCCCTCCCCCCTCCCTTCCCTCCCTCCCTCCCTTCCCTCCCTCCCTCCCTCCCTCCCTCCCTCCCTCCCTCCCTCCCTCCCTTCTTTCTTTCTTCTTCTTTCTTTCTTTCTTTCTTTCTTTCTTTCTTTCTTTCTTTCTTTCTTTCTTTCTCTATGCCTCATGGTTGTGTCTCAACATGTAAGCTCTCAGCTACTGCTCAAGTGCTATTCTTGCTGTCTTGCTGTCATGCTTCCCACAATGATGGTCATGGACTCTAGCCCTTGAAAATGGTAAACTCCCAATAAGCTCTTTCTTCTATAAGCTGCCTTGGTCATGACATCTTATCACAGCAATAGCAAAGTAACTACAACAGCCTCCTTATTTGAAGATGTTGTGATTCTAGATAGAAGAGACCCCAAAGACTCTTTTCCAAGGAAAGTCTTAGATCTGATAAACACTTGGAGAAAAATCAGCAGGATACAAAATTAACATAAAAAATCAGTAGCCTTCATATATTCCAATAACAAACACGCCGAGGAAAAAATTAGGGAAACAATCTCATTAAAAAGTGCCTCAAAAATTTTCTGGGAATGAACTACCCAAGGATCTGAACAACTTCTATTATTAACATTGAGACACTAGTGTAGACGAATTTCTAAACAGTCTTACTAAATAAGAAACACAGAGCCAAATACAGGTGTGAAAGCCGTAGAGATCATAGAAATAGTGAGAGTCACCAGCTAACCTTAGCTCACCACACTGCTGTAGCTTCCCAAGAGAACCAGCTTCTTCCTGTCTAATATTGCCTTGCTGTTCTGCCTTCTCATTGGCTTTTAGCCCAGCCACCTCACTTCTTTGTCATTGCCTGTCTGTACAGACCTCCAGGTCTCTATGGTTGGTACTGGGATTAAAGGTGTGTGTCACCATGCTTGGTTGTTCCCTAGTGTGTCCTTGAACACACAGAGACTCTGCCTGCCATGTGATCGGATTAAGGGTGTGTGCTACCACCGCCTGCCTTTTGTTTATGGCTGGCTATGACCTCTGATCTCCAGGAAAACTTTATGTATTAACATACAAATAAAATATCATCACATTTCAGCACAAATAAAATATCACCACACACTAGAGGATGGAAAGAATTCCCACATTCATGTGTTGGAAATATCAACATTGTGAAAATAGCCATCTTACCAAAATATCTTACCAAAAGCAATCTGCATATTCAATACAATCTGCATCAAAATGTCAAAACCACTTTTCACAGAAACAGAGAAACAGTCTTAAAATTCATTTGGAAACAGAGAAGAACTCAGGTAGCCAAAGCAACCCTGAGCAAACAATATAATGCTGGAGGTACTCAATTTCAAATGTAGTACAGAGCCATAGTCACGGAAGCAGAATGGCACTGGTAAAAAAAAACAAGCAAACAAACAAGACCACATGTGGATCAACAGAACAGAAAATGCTGACATAAACCCATGTGAGTACAACCACTCGATTTCTTTATTATTTGTTTTGAGATTATAACATAATTACATCATTTCTCCCTTCCCTTTCCTCCCTCCAAAGCTTCCGAATACACCCCTCCTCGCTCTCTTCCAAATTCAAGGACTGTTTTGTTCATTAATTATTGCTATATACACATATGTATATATATATATATATACACACACATACACACACAAGTATATATATATATACCTAAATATATAAGTATAATGCCCTTAGTCTGTATGATTTACTTGTATGTATGTTTTCAGGGCTGACCATTTGGTATTGGATAAACAGTTGGCATACTCTTCCCTGGGGAAGACTATTTCTCCCACTTTTCCTTAGTTCTTTGTGTAGGGTTTAGGCCTCATGTGATTTCCCTCGTTCATGTTAGTGTGTCTATTGTTGTCCTTGTTCAGCTTATGTTTGGGCAGTCATGTTGGTGAGACTTCATGCCGTAGCTTTTGGTATTTGTTGGAGACACAATCTCAAAGCAAACTCCCTGTTTCTCTGGCTCTTACAATCTTTCCATCCCCTTCTTCTGCAGTGTTTCCTGAGCTTTAGGCAGCCACCTGATTTTTGACAAAGAAGCAATAAATACTTATTGGAGAAAAGAGCTTCTTCTACAAATGGTGCTGAACGAACTGGATATCCACAGGAAAGAGTGAAGAATGAAAACAGATCACCTTACACAAAACCAAATGCCAAATGACTCAGTGACCCAAATCTTCTCAAATGCTAGAGGAAAAAAAGTAGAGAAAACACTTCAAGATGTAGGCACAGGTAAGAACTTTCTGATTATGATCCTGGTCCCTCAGAAAATAAGACCAATTACCAACAAATAGGACCTCATGAAATTAAAAATGCTTCTATACAGCAAAGAAAACAGTTAACTGAGTCAAATGGCAGCCTGCAGAATGGGATAAAACCTTTGCTAGCTATCCATTTAACAGAGGAGAAATACCTGGAATTTATTAAGAATTAACAAAATAAAACAACGAGAACAACAAAAATAAACTAAAAACCAAAAACTGAGCATCAACAAATAACCCAATAAAAAATGGACTAAGGGGCTGAGGTGAGGGTTCTCAAAAGAAGAAATCCAAATGTTTGACAAACACTTTAAAATGTATCCAATATCCTTAGCCACTGAGGAATGGAAATGAAAACCATTCTGAGAGCTCTCTTCCCCTGTCTGAATGGCTACAGTAAGAAGATGAAGGACCACCAATGCTGGAGAGAGAGAGTGGGGAAAGAACTCTTCCTGTTGCTAGAAGTGTGATCTGGTGGACCTACTACTGAGTTGGTACGATGGTTTCTCAGAAAGCTAAAAATAGCATTACCATAGGATCCAGCTATACCACCCAAAGGACTCTATGCCATACTAGAAAGATACAGGTCCATCTGTGTCCATTGCTGCCCTATCCACAATAGCAAGAAAATGCAATCAACACCATCAAGAGATGGAAATGTGGAGCTACACACGATGGGATTTTATTAAGCAGTGAAGGAAGATGAATTTATGAATGTGCTGTTCCTCCATAAGAGGAACAAAGGGAGGCTTTAAGGGAGAGTGGTAGGGAGGATAATAGAACACATGCGAAATGGAAGTGAAGGGGGGATCCTGGGGATGCAAGTGTTTATGAGAGGATGGAGGATGAAGGAGAGGATGGGTGGAGAAAGGGTCAACCTAAACCTTGGAAGTGTGAAAATTCCATAAGGAAACCAGTTACTTTTCATACTAATAAAATATAAAAATAATATCAAAGTAATACATTTGCTTCGAAATGAAAGTTACATTTTAAAAATAAAAATGCTTCCCTGTAGCTGCATGTGGTGACTTATGCCTATAATCTCAGTACTTGGGAGGTGAGGGAAGGAGCATCAGAATTTCAAGATCATCCTCAGCTACAAAGTGAGTTTGAGGCCAGCTTGAGCTCCTTGAGGACCTGTCTTAACACCCTCCTTTGCTACAGAAAGTCTTCCCATAGAGGAAAAGGGATAGTTTCACTGCTGAATTCTACCAAATCACTAAGGGTGAACTAAAACCAACATTACTCAAAGCGTGTCACGAAATAGAAAGGGAAAGCACACCACCAAGCTCCTTGTATGAGGCCAGTATCGTATTTATACCAAGGAGACAATAAAAGGGAAAATATGGACCAATATTTTTGATTAATACACAGGAAAAAGAGGGAAACACTTCAAGATATAGAGATAGGCTAGGACTTCCTGTAAAGGACTCCAAGAGCAGAGGAAATAATCCCAAATATTTACAAATAAGATTACACAAGATTTAAAAACTTTTTCCCAGCAAAAGAGACTAGCCTACACAATGAACTTCAAAAATTAAACACCAGAAATAATCAAATATATAAATAGGCCAATAAGCTGAATAGAGCTTTCAAAGAGGAAATACAAATGGCCAATAAATGTTTTCCTTCCTTCCTGACCCCCTCTCCCTCTCTCTTTCTTTCCTTTTCTCTTTTTAAGTATCCAGCCCTCTTAGCCATCAGGGAGATGCAAATAAATTGTTTTGTGATTCCATTCCCTCTCAGTCAGAAATGGCTACAATCGAGAAAACAAATTACAACAAACGCTGGCGAGGATTCGGGGAAAGAAGAACTCTTCTCCACTGCTGTCTGGAGTGTGAACTTGTGTAGCCACTATGGAAGTCAATATGGAGTTTCCTAAGAACATTAGAGTAGACAGCTTCAAAAACAGAACCTACCATGTGACCCAACTCTACCACTCCTGGGTATGTAATCAGAGGACTCAGTGTGCCACAGAGGTGTTCACATTCGTGTTTACTGCCACTGTACTCCCACAGCTAAGACACAGTCAGCTTAGATGTCACCAGACAAATGTGGTGGTGCATACACAAAACAGGACTTTTTCCATCATAAAGAAAACTGAAATCATAATATTTACAGGAAAATGTATAGAACAGGAATTCATTGTCAAATGACATACACCATACTCAGACAAATACTGCATGTTTTTCTTATCTGCAGAATCTAGATTTTAAGCGCGCACGTGTGTGTGTGTGTGTGTGTGTGTGTGTGTGTGTGTGTATGTGTGTATACTATGAAAGAAGAAAGGGGACCCTAAGATAAAGAGATCTTAAAGGGTAGAGGAAGAGAAAATAATGGAATACATAAGGTACTAAAGTAGAAGGGGGTTCTTTGAAGAAAGAAAAAAGTGACCGAGAAGAAGGGAGTAGGGAGAACAGAGCAGAAAGGGGGTGAATAGGAATAAAGTATAATGACATATAAGTATTAAAATGCTTTAATGGGACCCATCACTTTGTAAGTTAACTAAATAATTTGGTTTAAAGTTTATGTTCCCAGTGGGAAGGTGACTTAGGGCCTTAGAGTTCTTGTATGCTTTCTCGTTTAAAAAAAGATATTTGCTTCAGTCTGGGATGTGCATCTAGGCCTGCATATGTACCAACTCAACATGGGGGTACAGCCATGAGATCCCCAGAGGGATGTCCTTTCCATACTTCCAGCTTGCAAGACTCAGTTCGAAAAAGAGAAGCTGCATCTTGGGTGTGAGCTGGGGGCTAAGAAACAGCATCTTCCACTGGGCGTGGTGGCGCATGCCTTTAATCCCAGCACTTAGGACACAGAGGCAGGTGAATCTCTGAGTTCTAGGCTAGCCTGGTCTACAAAGCAAGTTCAAGGACAGCCAGCACTACACAGAGAAACCTTATCTCAAAATATCAAAAACAGACAACCAAGAAAAAAACAAACACCTAGCAGTCTCTAGAAAGAAGACAACAGTGGACAGAGGATCTAGCTCAGCGGTGGATCAGTTGCCCAGCACCAGTGAGGCTCTGGGTTAGAGGACCCAGAAATGCAAAAGTCAAAACAGAGAACAGGCACCTTGTAAAGTGCTGTTCCAGTCTACATCCAAGGATACATCTTCATTTATCTCCTGCTTAGAAAGACTTTCCCCTCTTTTCCCATCACTACACTTGCTTAGCACACCTTCCACAATTCATCTTGGGTGGCTGCTCCTCCTGAAGGCCACTCTGCAATCCTTCCCAGGTTAGAAGGGTCCTAGGTTTATGTCTCATGACTTGCTGCATCCTTAAACCTTCAGGAGTAACAATAGCTAACAGGTGTTGACTGTATGGCTGAAGCACGGAGCAAATGATATACGGCGTGAGCTTTGAGGATCGTACAAGAATGCGGTATTTGCAGGAGGCCTGCTGCTCACCCTTTGCCTACACAGAGAGAGGTGTCTAGAGGCTCACATGGAGGGAGGCACAATGTCCCAGCAGACGTACCCAAACATTGCCTGCTCTCATATTTGTCGGAGGACGGGAGGAGATAAGGGTCACTTGATATAGTAGACACACCCTGAGTACTGCAATCCAGACTAGAGCCTTAAGGACTGTTGAAAACTCAGTTTTCATATCAGTACCAGCTTTGGCCAGAGGCCCAGCCATCCTCCCTGTAGAGCCCCTGGTTGCTAGGCTACCTGAGAACAAGTAGTGAGGACAGCAGACCAGTTAGACTGATTGATTGATCTCTGTAGGGCGCTTACTATTTGTGGGGCGTTCTCTCATTTACTCTCACAACAACCTGATGAGGAATGGTCCTCATGTTGTGGATGCTGAAATGGAATCCGGAGAGATGAACCCGGGGATATGTCTGTCAGCCACTGCACCGCACGGCAAGGTAAAATTCAAACTCTGCCCAGGAAAGCTGCCCAGTATCCTTTCTCATCTGCCCCAGGCAGTACCTCAGGGCCTTCCCCACTTGATGCTGCCCTCTGTGCTAGTCACTTTTACACTGTTGGGACAAAATATTTGAGAAAGCCAATTAAGGGAGGAAAGGTTTGCTTTGACTCACACTTCCAAAGGTTTCAATCCACAGGAGCTGGCTCCTTTTAGGCTTGTGGCAAGGCAGGGACATCATGGCTAAAAGGCAGTGTGGACAAAAGCCACTTGCCTCACAGCAGCCCAGGAGGCCATGGCAGGAAGGGGCAGGGACAAGATTACCCTTCAAAAGTCCCAGTGACCCACTTCTTCCAACTAGGCTTCACCAACAAATAGTCCATTCTGTTATCAATTTATCAAGGATTAATCTGCTAATAAAGTCGGCACTCCTATAACCCGATCACCTCCCAACAGTACTAGTCTCTGGGAACCAAGCCTTCAACACAGGACAGTTCATATTAAAACCATGTATGGAACTGTAGTGTGTGTGTGTGTGTGTGTGTGTGTGTGTGTACACGCATGCTTAATTTCTTGGACAGTTTCTTACTGAATCTCTGGTTTGCCATTTCAGCTAGACTGGCTGGCTAGATGAGCCCCTGGATTTACCTGTTTTCACCCCTACAGCAGCACTGGAGTTACGGGCACACACTACCACACCGGGCTTTTTCTTTAGATAGGTGCTGGGGTTCCAAAATCATACCTTCCTGCTTGTGCAGAAAACACTTTACCCAATGAGCCATCTCAACTGAGACATCTCAACACCGCCTTTTTTTTTTTTTTTTTTAAGCTTGTATCTCCTTAAAGTAGAGATGACGTCTTTTATTTCCATATCTGCAGTATAGACATTCCACAAACATTTGCTGAGCCTGTGAATGGGCAGATTTCATACTTCATTATCCCACAAGGCAAACCCCTCATTATGTCGCCTTTTGATCTAGTCCATGAGTAGAGTGGAAGATACTTCTCTGAAGACCAAATAACCCCGACAGCCTTGGGGTCAAGCTCAGTGAAACCCATGAGCAACTCAAGTCTCCTCCAAGATGCACAAAGACTGCATGCACCACCACAAGGCCAGGGGTGTGCACGTTCTACTGCTCAGTGCCCTGCTGACACAGTTTCTTGTTTATGGCACCTTCCCTTCTAATTGTCTTTAGCTAACTCTTCATCAAAAATGTCACAGTTGGCTCCTTGCCCTCCCAGGATCAATAGGAGGGCCTCATGCAAAAATATATCAAACATATCACCAAGGAGAGGGAACCATGGGGAATGTGTCCAGTCACCACACCACTTCCCAGGCACCAAAGGGGAGCTGACTGGCAGGTACTGAGTGGCTTCTCTGCTTGTCCTGGCTAAGCTGTTGGCCTGGCAGGGGCATGGCTTTGGGTAAGTGATCCTGAGTTTCCACTCTTTCTTCCCTATGGTGCACATGACACAGGGACTTTCCTCTGTGGCCATGTCAGTGTGGCTCCTGGCAGCACTTGGTGTCTGCATTCTTAGGACTATTGTTAGAAAGCCTTGACACACTGCGAGTTCTCTGAGCAGCAATTCCATTCAAATAATTCATCACAAGGAAATTATTAAAAAAATCCATGTACATGGATCTCAAAGCTGCTTACTGAAGAATGATTTATAATACTAAAAAGGAGGATTGGCTAACTTTTTTTTTTTTTTTTAAAAATCTGGACTATTTTTTAGGCACCTAAAAAGATTTAAGAAAGAATATTCAGATTTGCAAAGATTTTCCCTCACTATTAGTAAGCAGTTTTTTTTTTTTTTTTTTAAATTAAGTTACTTTCATTTATTTAGTTTAAGGGGCACAGATCTGTCATGGCATGCATGTTGAGGCCAGAGGACGACTTTTTCGGAGTTGGTTTTCTTCTTCTATCACATGAGTCCCTGGGATCAAACTCAGGACATCAGGCTTAGTGGCAAGCACCTTTACCCACTGAGGCATCTTAAGGGCTGTGATCTTGTATATATTTTTTTCCTAGAAAAGCTTCCCTCCCCCGTGCCCTCTCCACCCTGTGTGTGCCTGTGTATGGTGTGTGCATATGAGTGCAGGACCCTGAGAAGTCCAGCAGGGGGCACCAGATCCCGTGGAACTGGAATTATAAGTTGTGAGCTGCCCAATGTGGTCGTTGGGAGCCAAACTCAGGTCCTCTGCAAGAGCACTAAGTGCTCTTCAGTGCTGAACCACATCTCCAGCCTTTGATCCCGTGTTTTTAAAACAGTGATAAAAATATGTGAACAGAAAAGAGGAATGCACACTAGAGCACACTAAGAAATACCAGTATTTTCTATTTTTCCTGCCAGCACCATAATAAGAAAAGCACAAGTCAAAACTCTTGATAATGTCTTACTTCCATTCCTATGCCAGCACAATTCTAGGTACCTTATGAAGACTTCCTTAACAGTATCTCACGACATTGCTATAAGCACATACTCTTTTTATGCCCATTTTACAGATGAGGGATTCTTAAGCCCAGAGATGCCAAAGAGTTGCCCAAGGCCACACAGCCTGGAAGTACTAGAAGTTGTAATTGGACTGTACTGTACTGTACTGTACTGCAGATTCCCAGTCTCTGTGTCTAGAACAGCTGCATACGTATTCCATTGGACACTTATTTAAACACTATTTAAAAAAATATATATTTAAACATCTTAAAAACTGTGATGCAGCCCCATGCTGGCTTGATTTAAAGAGCAGCATCTAGTTGTCTGAAGATATTTGAAATGAGTAAGAGGCCACTTGAAGTAAATGCATTTAATAAATGAGAAAATGTGTGATTAGGATTTTACCTTGCAAAAGGAAACTCTAATTAGAAAATAGACATTTGATCTCATAGTTACGAAGAGTTGGGAATATTTGCAAATATCTGCTGTGGTTTGAATGCATACTCTGTTTTCACACACACACAAATGTGACACCAAATATTTCATTCTATCTCAGCCTCATCGATCGCCAAACACATCCTGTTTTCAGAGATGTCAAGAGACAGGCATGACATGCATCTTAGAGGAGATGAAACAGACAAAACAGCATGCCAGCTTTTCAGTTGATTGGCCCAACCCCACCAAAAAGGACATTTTTTGTAGCAAAAGTGGATGCTTCCATCTAGTTTCCCCAGGACCTCTTTTTATGTTTTCTTAATTGTCCCCCTCTTGGAAGTGCCAATGACGATTTCCCCTGCCTTGATGTGCTGTTGCTTCTTAAGCAGGATCCTTAAGCACAGGGCCTTCCGGCAGCTCTGGACACACTTGAAGGCTCTGGCACTGCCTTCTTCGCCTTAATGAAATTCCTAGTCTTGACAGGAGTTGTAATTTCGCTCTGTAACAATGAGGCTTACATCCTGGAGATGCTCTTGGGAATGACGGAGTACCAGAGAGGAAGGTGTCTGACCCTCATGTCTAACACAAAGCAACTCTGTGACCCCATATCACACCTGTGCTTCCATCTGTC
The DNA here is from genome assembly GCF_949786415.1 of Peromyscus eremicus. Classification (NCBI taxonomy): domain Eukaryota; kingdom Metazoa; phylum Chordata; class Mammalia; order Rodentia; family Cricetidae; genus Peromyscus; species Peromyscus eremicus. Next base: position 20,153,787 of record NC_081423.1, read on the forward strand.
AAATGGGGGTGCTCCTAATAGAGCTGTTGTAAGGATAAACTAAGTTAATTCATATGAGGCAATTAGTCTGAGGGACACTGAAGCCCTCGATAATAACGCCAGTCATGATTATCATCAGCAGGTAGTTACTAGTCCAAAGTGTGTGTGTGTGTGTGTGTGTGTGTGTGTGTGTAGACCATTTTTACGTGATCAGATAAATGTTGAAAAAAATAAAAGCATCTTTACCTAGAAGGACTTTAGTGGTCATTTGAGAGGCCTTTAATTTTTGTGAGCATTCGGAACAAAGTCTTAACATCTTTGAACACAGATTTGAACTTCCGTAACTGTCATTTATTAGAGGCTTAAAGACATGCGCTAGGCTCCCTCTGATCCCAGGCTGATGAGTGTCTGCTTGGATAAATTCATACACGCAGCCACACTGGAGGCGCTTGTTCAAGCAAACGCAGGGAGAGCAGAGGCACCTGCTCGTGTCAGGATGCAAAACCAGGAGTGGAATTCCAAATGAACACGCCACATGTCCCAGAATGGAAATTAATTTCTCCCTCTCCCTCTCCCTCTCCCTCTCCCTCTCCCTCTCCCTCTCCCTCTCCCTCTCCCTCTCCCTCTCCCTCTCCCTCTCCCTCTCTCTCTCTCTCTCTCTCTCTCTCTCTTTGGAAACAGGGTCTTGCAGTAGAGCTCAGGTTGGCCTTGAACTCATGGTCTTCCTGCCTCAGCCTCCCAAGTTCTAGAAGTTCAAGCATTTGTTACCAAGGCCAGCGAGACTAAAAAACAAAGCAAACCCCAAACTACAGAGTTGAAAGCTTGAGTGAGATCGTCTCCTTTTATCACTAAGGTGAGGGCTATGAGAAGTTGTTAGACGTTTTAAATGATTTAACCTTGAAATAATTATTTCCCCTCACTTCACTTTCAAGCGTGTGGATCAATTTAATTGAAGAGCGTCCACAGCCTGTAAGGGAAATGATTAAAGAAAACCCGGCTTCTATTCACAGCCACATAAGTATATTCATTATGATTTTTTTTGGTCGAAAGTGTGCAAAGAAAACAAAGTATATAAATCAATTGCATCTTGAGGTTGACTGAGATTACAGGTACCACCAGAATCTTCCTCAGGCTTGATTCACTCAAAATAGACCCAACTGTGCCACAGAGCTGTTTTTCTTAGAGAGAGAGACTACAAAAAATTAAGAAGAGGCTGTAAGGAAAATACTCACAAATACCCATTTTCCATCAATTCAAGTGAGTACATCTTAAGGTATTAACATTTCTATTTTTAATCTCTCGCCCTCTCTGTGTATGTGTTAGAGAAGGTATGTACTATATAACCTAGTATACATAAAAATATGTACTTCAGAAATCCAATTTCCTATATTTTTCTTAGAATGAATCCTCGTGAGTTTATTTCCAGGAGAGATACGTTCTTCTGAATTCATAGGTTTCATATTCATGGATTAAACTAAGAGCTGACTAAAATATTTATGAAAAATTACACCTGTACCAAATAAGGGCATTTTCCCCCCTTGCCGATGTTGCCTAAGCAATACGGCATAAAAACTGTCTAGCCAGCACTGACACTGTGTTGGGGAATGAATATAAGTCATCTAGAGAGGGTTTAAAGTAGATGAAAGACTGTACATAGATTTCACACAAATACTATGCCATTATATAGGAGGGAATTGAGCATCCTAGGATGTTGATATGTTGGGTCCAGTCCCCACAGATACTGAGGATGACTGTGCATATAGATGAACATGAATACACAGACATTACTATTATAATAATATGTGTGTATGTGTGTATTTGGGACCATAAACTATATGCAAATAAAACTGTCACTTTTATGTTTTATACCTGGGGTTCTTTGTAAGATTTTATTAGAAGATAAAGGTTCTTTGCTCAGATAATTGGCAGATTCTTGCCTTCAAGAACCTTCAGGATTCTTCCTGGACTAATTATGAGACACAGTGGTACCCTCTGACCCGCTCCTCTTAGTCATCTTCTGTCTTTGTGAGTTCCATGAAACCCAGCATCACAGTTTGAAAAACGTGCAGTGTATCCCCCTGCAACCCCGCTCCACCGCTCTTTTTTGTCAACTTGACAAAAGCTAGAGTTATCTAGGAAGAAGAACCTCAGGTTAGAAAATGCCTCTGTCAGATTGCCTGTAAGCCAAGCTATAGAGTGCTTTCTTGATTAATGATTGACGTGGGAAGGCTCAGCTTACAGGAGGCAGTGACACCCCTGGGCTGCTGGCTTGGGTGCTAGAAGGAAGCTGGATGAGCAAGTTATGGGGAGCAAACCAGTAAACAGAGTTCTTCCTCAGTCCCCGCTTCAGTTCCTGCCTTGAGTTCCTGTTCTGACTTCCCTTCATGACGGACTAGGATCAAGATGGGAAGCCAGACTAACCCCGTCCCACCCAAGCGGCTTTTGGTCATGGTATTTTATCACAAAAAAGAAAGCTAACTAAGGCACGGGGTTTGCCGGGGAATTGCCCCCACACCAGCTCTCCCACTGAACTCAAGCATCCCTTGCTGATTTTTTTTCTAACCACTCAGAGAGTGTCCCCGACTCTGGTGGCAATTAGGATGGTACCAGTTCACCACTGGGGGTGCCTTGAGAAAGTCCTTTCCAAAAGCACTTTCAGACCTTCAGGAAACAATGCAATGGATGCCACAAGATCTTCCTAACACAGACAACTGTAAAAACATGCCTACCTCACAATGGAAAAGATCTTCTTCTTAGGGGCTTCTGCAAAGTGCTCAGCAATGTCCTAGACGGCTGACTGCAAGCCCTGGTTTTACCTCCAGCCTACTGCACTCAAGGGACAGGCCCAGGAGAGCCCAGCGGATTGGTACCTGGACCCACAGAGGGCAGACAGGCAGTGGCAAGGTAATACAGCCAGACGGTTGAGATAATCAGTAGCCCCAATACTCCAGAGTCCCACTACATACTCCAGAAATGTAGGCTTGAAACTACAGCCAAGCCTACTCAGCAGGGCAAGACAGTAGGGGCTAGGGAAAAAGAGAGTCTCTTTCCCAACAAGGCTCTGAGACAGATCAGGATGGGCTGGAGGCAGGAAAAGCTAACACCACTAGTCACCATTCACCAATTTGCTTAAAAAAAAATGTCATTAGGAGGATGCTGTGGATGAGGACAAAAAAGAACGTTTGCTCAGCTCACTCCTTTAATCTGAGTTCACACATGCCCATTCTGTCATATTTGCATTTATTTGGTACGATCATGAGGCAGTTTGTGGCCTCTTGAACAGTTCTCTTCTGTTGGTTCCTGTACGTAACCCATGGACTGTTTCGCTTCTGCCACAGGAGCATCTCAGCACAAATGAGGAGCTGCAGGCTCCCCTTCCATCTTTCTGCTGCTGCTCCATGCCTAGTACCTCCCGGCAATCAAGCCTGTGAACACACGTTCAAGTTGCCGCTGGAAGTCACTGGGCTCCTGGCTCCATCAGTCTGAGTGATGAAGTAGGCATTTTTAATATTTGCTAAACAGGATTGTGGAGAAGGTGAAGTCTCGGCAGGGCTCCCAAGCGGTAACTGCATCTTGTTGTCTCAGGTTAATCATGTACCTAATTTGCCGATTATTGACTTGTTCTCGCAAAGGGTTTTCCTTGGCTTGACATATCAGCAGCAATCAGTGATGAACTGTCAAGCAAACTTGCTCGCTGCCTTAACCACCCAAGATCCGGACTTGCAGCAACAGACTCTGATCTGAGATTTCCTCCGATGCCTAGCCCTGGAGCCTGGTCATGTGATTATTTTTCTTCCTCAGCCTGATCTGTGTTGTTTCTCGAACCAGGGTTCAGCAAATCTGACACAGTTTGTAGGATTTCAAATATTTGGCAAGATCCAGCCAACTTTGGCTGTACACACACCATCCCCATAAGGATTTGAGTTGGTCGGTTAAGACTGACATTTTCTTCACTGCATCTTTAAAAAAAATGCAGTGTAGGGTGCCAGAAATGCTGCATTTAAAGCACAAAGATAGCATCCTTTCTAACTGACGATGTTTGAGAAGTGGTAAGAACTAATTTATGGAGGGGTGCAAGACAATGAATTTGTTACTGATAGAGTGCTGCTGTGGGTAGGCATGGTGTACGCTCTCGGGAGACTCTAGCATGGTAAATGCGATTCATAAAGGTTTATTTGTAGGAGTGTACACAGACCAGCCTGCTGTGGGATGGTCTGTATGTCAAGTGTGTTGCTGATTGGTCAGTAAATAAATCACTGATTGGCCAGTGGCCAGGCAGGAAGTATAGGTGGGACAAGGAGGAGAATAAAGCTGGGAAGTGGAAGGCTGAGGCAGAGAGACACTGCCAGCCGCCACGATGACAAACAGCATGTGAAGATGCCGGTAAGCCACGAGCCACGTGGCAAGGTATAGATTCATAGAAATGGATTAATTTAAGCTGTAAGAACAGTTAGCAAGAAGCCTGCCACGGCCATACAGTTTGTAACCAATATAAGTCTCTGTGTTTACTTGGTTGGGTCTGACGGCTGTGGGACTGGCAGGTGAGAGAGATTTGCCCTGACTGTGGGCCACGCAGGAAAACTCTAGCTACACCAGCCACCAGGACTGTCATCACACCGTGAGTGCTTTTCATTCATATCTCTGACCCTCTTCTTCTGGGACAATCACTGACCACCCCTCTGAAGCTATGGTGTGACTTGTGGGCAATAAGAGAAGGGACGTAGATTTCATGTGTCACAGGATTCTTCAGGCATGGGTGTGCCTTCCCATCTCCCCTTCCCTTGCCATGGGGAGCTGGCTGTGCACCTGGTACTAGAGGCTTTGTAGTTCTGTGTCCTTGAGTCAGAGGATGACGCCAACCATTCTTCGTCCACAGTGAGATAACTACTTTGGGGGGTGCTATGCTCTGAGCGATCCAAGGTAGTGCCGAAGAGGGGGTTTCAGCAGTAGTTTTGGCCTCCATCCAAGGATGTGTAGCAATCTTTCCTGAGCTGTGATGACTACAAGTATGTCCAAGCATTGCCAATGTCTCTCTTTATGATGGGCGTCAGGGCAGCTCACAATTTCTCCTAGTGGAGAATCACTGAACACCAGACTAAGCAAGAAGCAGCATTTGCTATTTTAAGCCACTGGACTGTCAGGCTTTTTTTTTTTTTAAACTGCCAAGGATATGCTTTTCTAGAGCAAACATATATAAACATTTAGCCAAAGGGGACTTCTTCAAATTAGGAGTATTTTTACTTTCTCCTTTTTGTTTCTTGAAAATTTCAGCAATAAAAACATAGTATGTTTCTCAGTAAGAAGAAAATAATGAGGAAATTAATTTTATTTTTAAACCCTGTATTTGCATAATTACTTGTCTGTATTAGTGGTTTTATTGCACACACACACACACACACACACACACACACACACACACACGAGATACACATATGGTTTTTGGAGATGATTATACTGGGGATCGAACCCAGGACTTTTCACATGCTAGTTGAGCACTTTCCTATCTCAGTTTCCAGTGCTGAAGTACAATGGGATACATACTATTTTTCTTTCGGACTTTAGTTTACCAAGGCTTTCCACATCTCTGTTGGTCTGTCTATGGTTACACAACTACTACAATGTTGTGGGGCAGGCGGCACAGGCAAGAGGAAAGGTAAGGCTAAGATGGGCCAAGGAATCTGTTTCCAGCTGCCTGGTGATGGCGTGGCATGCCTCTACCCAGAAGCTCTTTGTCTAACCACAGATCTTCCTTACCTATTCCATGTCGCTTCTATATCTTCTGTAAAAAGCCATTTTGAGAAAAAGTCAGCTGGGACTGACTCTGAATCTTGGAAAATTTAAGCAGGTTAAAAAAAAAAAAGGATTCTCATTTGTATTTAATATCCTTGGACAAGGGTACTAAACTTGTAGTCTCTTGGTCAGAGCAAGATCCTCTATAAAATTTAAACATAGCCATTTCATGCAACACAGTCAACGGAATTTCATCCCCTTTCCCCTCCCTTTCTTTCTCTTTTTCCAGCTCAAATGAGTCACCTTGGCTAGACTGCCAATCCCCATAGAACTTATGTTCCTTGATAGGATATGCCAATAGAAATGAGAAATTCTGTAATAGCTTGAGACGTGTTTTAGTCACCTATCCCTGCAAAGAGCTAAGCACTGTCTCCTCTAGGAAATGTAGCTCATCAAATGGACATGAATGCATGTAATGACAGGGAGTGAATGTAAGGATGTGCATGAAGTATTTTTCTCCCTTCTTCCCCCCTTTAAAGCAGTGCTCTGATAGTGTACCTGTCTTGTGTATTTCTGGGCATCTATAGTACGCTATGCTTACCTGACCCCTCAACATACCCTGCGTTCCAACATTGGCAGTTGGACTGAAATCCCAGCTCCTATCAGCTCCTTGCTATTCATTTCCCTTCCCTTGAAGTATATGCTGGGGCTGTCCCTGGAGTGGAGCTATTTTGAGAGGACGATCGCTAGAACAATCACGAGCTTGGCAGGAGATGGACAGTGTGGTATAGCCACAAAGGAAGAAAAGACATTGTCATTGAGGACTGGAGTCCTGAATGTCAGAACAGCAGGGAAACTGAGTGGAGTGTGTCTGTGGCTGCTGTCTGCTATCACTCAGTTGCAGGGCCGCCGTACTGACTTCCTGTAATCACAGCTTTCCCAGGCTCTGGTAGCCAGAGCTCGCAAGGCAGAGGGGAACAGTGGTGAGGAGGCAACGTTTGCCTTAGCACGGCTCCTTGCAGCTGACTAGCTGAGAGGAAAGTCATGCTCAGCTATGCCCAGAGGCATATTCATCCATTCCCAAATCATGCCAACAAGCAGATTTCACCACCGTAAATCCTTCATTACTGCTACAGCAGAACCAGTGGAGCCTGAAGGTCAAGCAGACCACCTAACAATCTGTGTAACTTCCCAGAGGAGCATCCTGCTGCCTGGCCAGAAGCTGCCTTGGGGACCCCTCTCAGCTGAATTCCTCTGTCTCTGGATGAGGGTCTCTCTGGAGAGCAGCTGTCTGCTTGGTCAGGGACAGTGTTCACTCATCTCTGGATAATCCATGCCTAGCCCAATAAATATTTTTTTTCTGGATGGATGGATGGAGGACTCATTGATTACCACTTTACATATTGGTCCCATTAGCATGCACTGTGTATGGTAATAAAAACCTACACAGCCCTCCCTGCTCAAAAACGAAATCGCCCTTAGAGTCCTTATATTGATCATTGCAGGCTATAAAGATGGGATTACAAATAAGTTTCATCTAGAGAGCCAACACTGGTCGATTGGTAGTGGCTGCCTTGAGAGCTGTGTGGGGAGGTATTTGTGTACTGGGCTCAGTGAGGAAAAGTGCTGTCATTGATTAGCAATGTCTGCTCTGAACCAAAGACAAGGATATGGTGGCCCGACAGCTTCCTATTTGCCAATGATTTTAAAGCCTTAATTTCTTCTGATAGAATTTTCTAGATGAGTATCTTTCCAGCACATTTCCAAGCCATCTTTGACTGGACATCTGCACGCTTTCCTTCCACAGTGTGCTTCCTAAGGTACTTTATATTTTTGCTAGATTTGAGGGCAAATGAGGCAGGGAAAACTTGGCTTTTCTCAGAAAATATAATTCTTGTTGGAAAAGAAATTCAAGCTAGGTAGGTGTTAATTCAGTCCAAATGGTATGCATAATGAAATATATACCAGGAAGACACAGGGCGATAAATATGAGTTCCATAAGAAAGTCGACTTTCCTTATTCCTAACTCTGGCAATAATCTCCCTTTTCCATTGCCAAGGATTTCCTAAGGAGCTCCATTTAGGGTATCACTGAGAAATGTCACTGGATACCAGTTCCACACATCACTCTTCCCAGATACAATGGTCCATTACTTAATGTGACTTTAATGAAATGACTTTTTAATATAAGGCACCCCAAAATTAACTTCTAGGCCAATCAAAGTAGGCTAGATATTAGTAGGGTGGCACACCTTTAAAAACAATAATTCATGTAACATAAACTTAACTTAAAAAAAAAAAAACTCAGTGGTTTTAGTTCATTCACTGTTACGCCACCACCTCAGCTAAGTTCAGAATAGTTCCATCACCCCTGGAAGAAGTTGTGTTCCTGTTAGAAATCAGTCCCTACTAGAAAAAAAATTATCCTGAGTGAGATAACCCAGACCCAGAAAGACAAGTGTGGTATATACTCAATCATAAGTGGATATTAGCTGTAAAGGATACCCATGCTACAATCCACGGACCTAGAGAGGCTAGGTAACAAGGACAGCCCAAGTGGGGTAGGATGCATGGATCTCCCTGGGAAGGGGAAATAGAAGAGATCTCCTGGGGGGTACTGGGGGCGGGTAGGCATGGGAACTTGGGGGGTTGGGTTGGGGGGTTGGCAGAGGGGACAGTACTGAGAGAGATGCCTGGAAAGGGGGGCTTTGTGGAGTTCGTAGAAGCCTGATGGGAGGGAAACTTCCAGGAGTCTATAAGGATGATCCAGCTGAGACTCCTGGCAGCAGTGGATGCATAGTCTGAATTGGCCATCCCCTGTGATCGGATTGGGGACTACACCTGTTGTCATCAGAAAGCCTTCATCCAGTAACTGGTTGAGGCAGACTCCCCATGGCCAAACATTGGGCCATGCTCAGGGAGTCCTGCTGAGAGGAGGGAGGAAGGATTGTAGGGAACAGGGGGGGTCAGGAACATCACAGGAAACCCCACGGAAACCACTAGGCTGGCTCATGTGAACTCACAGAGTCTGAACCAACAACCAGGGAGCCTGCATGGGACTGACCTAGGCCCTCTACATATATGTGACAGTTGTATCGCTAGGTCTACGTGTGAGACTCCCAGGGCAATGAGAGCCAGGGCTGTCCCTAATGCTTTGGCTGGCTCTTGGGAACCTATTCCTCATGCTGGATTGCCTTGCCCAGCCTGAATACAGGAGGAGGTGCTTGGTCTTATGGCAGCTTGATATGCCATGCTTTGCTGATGCCCATGGGAGGCCTGCCCCTTTCTGAGTGATTACAGAGGAGGGGTGGATTGGGAGGGGGTTGAAGGGGAAGGAGTGGGAGGAGAGGAGGGAGGGGAGGCTGTAGTCAGGATGTAAAATAAATTAAAAAAAAAATCAGTCTCTATTCCCTGGCAACTGCTCACCTACCTTCTGCATCTATGGGTTTTGCCTTGATAGTTTATAAATAAAATTGTACAACACAGGCCTTTTGTATCTGACTTCCTTTGTTTAGCATAGTGTACCCATGCATGCTGTATCAAGTCGCAACACTCTATTCCTCTTTATGTCTGAGTAGTATTCCATTGTATAGCCACGCCACAATGTTTATCCAGTCATCCATCATTTGGACACTCATGTTGCTTTTCACTCTTTGGCTATAAATAATGCCGTAGTGAACATTAGTGTTCTCTATGGAACAGGATGTGTTCACTTCTCTCCGAGCATATACCTAGAAGAGGAAGTTCTCGGTCCTACGGCAACTCTTCAACCATCTTTTTCAAAAACTGGCCAACCTTACTCTGTAGAGGTTGAACTATTTTTATTCCTGACAGGAATATACAAGGGCTCCAGTTTCTCCAGATCCTTGTCAATACTTGTGGTTATCTGTGCTTTAATTATAGGCATTTGAGTAGGCACGAAGCAATGCACCTGCATTGCACCTGTTACCTACTTGGTTCCATCAGGTGTGGCCATACCTGTGCATGAGACGGTGGCAGTCCTCTCCTTATGTAGACACCAAAGAGGGCATCCTTCCCCAGGGAGATGTTGAACTTTAAGAACTGGGGCTGACTGATGTGAATCTGTGACCTCCAAAACACCCCTGGCGGGACTTCCTGTGTCACGCGTCGGCCAACTTCCGCTTCGCCGCTGTCTATGCTGCTGTTTCTCAATGACCAGGGCACTAGAACACAGGGATAGACATGGAGTCAATGACATTTGTATACGTTAGGTGACTGTACATTTATGTTTAATTACATGCCAGAAGTTTTTGTTGTTGTTTCAAAATTAAGATAAAATGCATTCTCATTAAGTGACAGCTAAAACATTGAGGATTTAAACAAAATAGCCATAAATTCATACCTCAGGGCATCTGAGACCCTGGCACGGTGGTTTTATTTTGTTTTGTTTTTAGAAATTCTATTATTAATCTCAACTGATCAAATATAGGAAGAGCCAGAGTCTGAGAAGGAGACATGAAATCCCATCCCCCATATAACTGGCATCTTAAAAGAACCAGGAGGGAGGGGATGGCCATGTTAATTAGGAACCATGCTTAATTTTTTGAAGCCTTTCATTACTTTTTCTAGACAGAAACAAGTCCAGCCTACTCTGATACTTGGAACAAAAACCAGTCCCAAATCCAAAATAAATGAAAAAGCTCAGCAGAAAACGAAGACAGCACGGGACGCTGGATTGGCTCCTTCCTCAAGGAGGAAAGGGGGGAAGGCCCTGAGAAGTCACACCTTTGCCTTGTGACTTTGACACAAAACGCTTATAACTCTTTTGGTTGCTGATCCTGAAAATTTCAGTTGCCTATGCACAGCCTTCCTCAGCCAGCACTTGAATAACAGAAGTTTGGTTAAACAAAACAAAACACACCACAAAAAAAAAAAAAACCCAAAACCAAAACTTTTTTCTTCCTTTCTTCTTTACTTTTCCTTTCTTCCTCATTCTTTCTCCTTCCCGTCCTCCCCTCCTCTCCTCTGTCTTCTTCCTTTCTTGAGACAAGATCTTTCTCTGTAGCCCAGGTTGGCATGGAACTCACTCTCTATAAGCCCAGGCTAGTCATGACTCATGGCAGTCCCCCTGCATCAGCCTTTCAAGTGCTGGGATGAAGGGCATGAACCAGCACGCTCAGCTTGCCGCATCTAAGTTGAGAGGGGATTGCTTCCTAAGAGTGAACTAGCTCTCGGTCTGTCCTTCTGAAGATGCTTTCTTTTGCAACCAGGGAAAAAGGAGAAGCTGAGATCACTTGTCCCAGAGTAGCAAGTTAATTTCTCTATTGGTTCATCATTTTCCCTGGCAGAACTTGGTTGCATAGATGTCATTTGTGATGACCTCAAATGGATTCATCCACGGCAGGAAATATAAAAAGCCCACATCTTACCAGCTTCCTGGCTCAAGAGCTTCTGAGCCAACGGAAACCAACCACAGAAAGAAGCTATTTTTGTGTCTTTTCCTTTCGAGGAGTGTGGATCACACTGGTGGCCCTGTTCTTAGAACATCTTCAGCCTGGACAAAGGAGGCTGATCATGCTCAACAGTGGATGGACAGCCCGGAAAAATCTCTGACTGTGTATACATTCTCCACACACTGTACAGGGTCTGGACAGGCATAAAAACTTAGAGAACTGCTGGAAGGGACTGGCTTTAAAGACAAGTGACCCTCCCTGACTCAGCAGAGCTGGCTCTGTCTCCATAACCAACTATACCAGGATGAGACTCTTATGTGTCTTGACCTTAGTTTCCTCATCTGTAAAATGGGCAGCCAACACTTTTGGAATTCAGAAGGTCTTTCACGTGTAAATTATGAAAGACCAAAGTGACTTGAATGCATGAAGTCACTGCCCCTGCCCAACCATGAGGACGATTGGTTTCTATTCAGCTCAGTAGTAGATCAACAGGGACTTAGGCTGGTAGCCTTCAGGACAATGAAAACTAGGCAATGGGCTCCAGAGGGGGAGTTTGGAAGTTCCTAACTGATAAGAGAAACATGCAGAGAAGTCCCGAGTGGTTTGTACCAATAGAAGCAGAGTAGCTGGTGCGCCAGGAACCCTGGCTGAATGCTGGCTATGTCCAGCAGGCATTAACTACATACCACAAGGGGGAACATGGGGTAGTATAGGAGAGCAGAGGCTCTGGCTGCCTTGCCTCATGCCTTAGCTTGGATGCTTGCTAAATGCACTAACTTTCTGTGCCTCAGTTTCCCTGTCTGTCTAGCAGGGACACTACTATTTCTTGTTTCATAGGGCTGTTATGAGGAGTCCGTGAGTAGATCCACACAGAGCCCTCATAACCATTTCTGGCACAAAGTAAGTATTATCTAAGGCTCTTAACCTCAATGTCTATTGTTAATTTGAGGGATTTCTGAAATCATGGTGAGCCTAGGAGAAAAACTTTTGTTTTCACAAGTTGGTCAGAGGCTGTGAGTACCACAAATTGAAAACTTTTTATTTAAAAACGTTGCTCTTGTCAGAGTTCCCTACCCAAATTAAAGCCTTTGGGGGCGTGGAATGTTATATTAACCAAGGACCCAGTAGGGAAGGAGTGAGGTAAGGAACAAACAAACAAATCACACAAGAGCACCAAGAACCACTGTGGACAAGAACAGCTGCAGGCCTTGAATAGAGACCAAAGCAAACACGAGCAAAGAGTTATGATAGGTGAGGAAAAGGCACTAACACTGAGGGAGCTTTGAAGACTCAAGCTCTACCCAAGCTCGATCTCTAAGCTTAATGGTGCTTGGAGTTTAAATAGATAGGTGACAGATGTTCCGGCACATCTGTGGGCCTCAGAGCTGCTGGGCTAACAGCAGGCTGGCTAACACAGGCTGATGGTCTGCCGCCAGCAGCTTGTGGTGGCCTCTGGAAACCTAAGTGAACTCTGCCCAGTGGCCCACTGGGGACATGGGTGGGAAGAGGCTTCCACAGCGGTCGCTCTGGAGAAATCCAGAAAAGAAGCCTCAGAGCTCTGGAGTCATAGGATCCCCCTTTCTTGTCCAGGACCCCACCTCCAGCTGTCAGTGGGTAGAGACTACCTACTCACTAGCCATGCCCCTTGGCATTTTAGATGGTCCCCTTGTTCATCTGTCATCCCCCAAATGAGATCTGGCATGTCGGGGATGGACTATGAGTTTGGGGGGCCAGCTTGACAGGGCTCAAGTCCTGGCTTCCATGCAGTGTGACTTCTAGCACATTGTTTAACCTTTCTGGGCCTCCAGTCCTCTGTTGTAAAATGGAAACCGTATATAGTGGGAACAATGAGTGTCCACACAGAACAAAACACCAGGCCCAGAACACAGTATTAGCAAAATAAATGAGGCCAGTTGCGGGGGATGGAAAATGGTCATACTAGAAGGAAAAACTATGCAGAAAACATCAGACTTCCTTTTTGGAGTAAAAAAAAAAAATCTTTACAAAAGATAGAAAGTTTGGTGTATATACGTGATCTATATGTACCTGTGCCCGCCCATGTCTTGAGAGAGTCTAAATTTTGCATAGGATAGATTCAGCTAGAAGAATGAGCTTAAACTTAGGACTCTGAGCCTGACCCCAGGTCAGTGGCAGCCCTGTCCTGAACACACAGCCTCTACCCTCTACGGCTCACTTTGCTGGGACACAGCCTGCAGTACTTGCTGATGCCGCTGGGGGGCTCTGCTGGCCTCCTCAGCAGTCTGTCTAGCTGTTTCTCCTAGATGGGAGAGGGGCTAATTGTCTTTGTGCCCCCGCCCCATGTCCTGCAAACCTTGTATCACTCTGCACTACTCCTGTTGAATGGGCCTCTGCTCCACCTGCCCATCTGGTGAGTAATTTTCAGCAAAGCCCTGTGACAAGTGGGTGACGGGAGAGCCTTGAGGAAGATTTACTTTGAAGACTTGCATGTAAGCTGAACTTTTTTTTTTTTTCAAAAAAACAAAATTACCTTTCAAGAACTCTACATGGAATTTGCTATTTAAAGAACTTTCCTTGTAGACTGTTGGGAAGAATTGGGAGTAACATTCTGGCGTATCTTTCCTACAAACTCTAATTAATAAACAAATACATCAGGAGACGTGGGATACAGTGGAAAGGCCCTTAAGATAAAGGATCAAAAGCCATGGGTTCTGGCACTGAACAACCTTGAGGCTTTTGTGGAAGGGTGGGTGGAAAGAAATTATCTTGAGTTGAATCCCATCCTTGCTGCTAAGAAACCATGGTTTTAGGATGTCTAGCTCTCAGGGTCTCAACATCCTTCTGTATGTAAGAGTGGTATGGACTCAGAGACGTGTTAAGTGGCATTCTACTCTAGCCTTCTATGCTCTGTAGAGCAGGCCGCAAGAGTCATTCTTTAAACAAGCCACGAGGAGTCTGTAGGGGTGTGTGCGTGGCTGGGGAGGGCTTCCAATAGCAGACCAGGACGGGGACCATCAAAAAGCTGGTTTATAGGGTCTTTAATTTTAACAAACTCAGTGGCCTTGACAGAAGTTCCTTCCACTGGTAGATGGCATTCCAGTTTGTTTCTCTGTTGCTGTGATAAAACTCTGACCAAAACCAACTTGGGGAAGACAGGGTTTATTTGGCTTACATATCCAGGTCACAGTCCATCCTTGATGGAGGTGTGGGTCGGAACTCAAGCAGGAGCAGAGACAGGAGCCATGGAAGAAAGCTGCTTAATGGTTTGTTACTGATTCTGCTCAGCCTGCTTCCTTACACAAGCCAGGACCACCAGTCCAGGAGAGGCACCACCCACGGTGGGATGAGCCCTTCCCCATCAATTAGCAGTCAAGAAAACGCCCCACAGATGGGCCTGCAGGCAAATCTGATGGAGGCAATACCTCGGCGGAGGTTCTCTCTTCCCGTGTGTCTCAAGCTGACAACCAAGAACAGTCATTACAGATGGTAAACAAAATCTTCAAAACTGATTTCCCAGGGTGTGCAACTGAATGATGAGTTTGCAAACCCCTTTTCTTCTCTAGAGGTATATATGCACACACACGTTCATATATGTAATTTTTATTTTGAAATAACTTCAGGTTTAAAATAATTTCAACTGACACATGGAATTTCTGTAGTCTTTAACTCGGATTCTTCAAATATTATACATATTATTTTTATCATAATTTTCCTCTCCATATGTGTGTGTATTATCTATATATACACATATATGTATATGTATGCATGCAATCACCCCTCTATATCTGGGGGGTTCTACTTATGAGGATTCAATGAAATAGAGATCAAAACTATCTGAAAAGATATATCTGTATGAAACACATGCATTAAACACTTTTTTCTTGGGATTGCCTGAACAGTACATGTAGAGATGATTTAATATATAGGGAAGGATGTGCCTAGGTTATGCAAATAGTACATTTTATATAGGGGTCTTGGGGACCCACAGATTTTTGGTATCTGGAGAAGACTGGAGCCGTCCTCCCGAGACACGGAGCGATGACTCTGTGTGTGTGTGTGTGTGTGTGTGTGTGTGTGTGTGTGTGTGTGTGTGAATGTAGTTTTTTTCCTCCTTGGAAACATTGAGAATCAGTTACAGATAAAGCCCTCTTTTACCTTTGCATGCTTCCATGTATTTATCTTAAATCAGGGATAGCATTTTTAAGAACCACAGTGCAGTCATCAAACCCAGGAAACTTACCTTGCTGCTGTGCAACGTTTAGTTCACAGACCTCATTCTAATTTGCTGGTGGTCACAATAATGGCCTTTATAGCAAAAGAAAGAATTTTCTACTCTTTTTAAAAAAATAATAAAAGTGGATATATTAAAAGTTGCAGTTTTAAAAACAATAAAAGAGGGAAGGAAAGAGGTAAAAACTAGGAATTGCTACAGCTTGCATGGGGACCCATCTAATAGATCACATGGCTGCAGGCAGGTTAAGTGCTGGGCCAGTGTCCGGAGCACAGATCTCTGTTTTTCTCTTAGAATGAAGAGACAGCAAAGCTGGGCTGGATCCCACAAATGAAGGTTTGAACCAAGAGTCTCCCTAGCCACACAGCTCTCCTAGGACAAGAACATAGCTGGTCCCTAACAGGATACCATGGAGAGACACAAACATGGCTGGTCCCTAACAGGACACCATGGAGAGACAAGAACATGGCTGGTCCCTAACAGGATACCATGGAGAGACAAGAACTTAGCTGGTCCCTAACAGGACATGGTAGAGAGACAGATACAATTGTCTCTCTATTGGGGGAACAATAACAAGAGGATTCAATCTCTATGTACAGAATGGATAACCTCACATAGAGAAATGTAGAGGTCTCAAGGAGGCTTTTTAGGGCTGAACAGTCCCAGATGTGGACCTCAGCACCAGTAATTACCAGCTCTGTGCCTCTGGGCTAGTCACTACCCTTGTTTGATTCAGTCTTCCCATCTGAATAATGGACTTCTGAAGATACAATCATTGACATGTTGTAGACATGCTGGTGTTTCTGCTTCCTAGCCTGTCTGTCACAGCACTCCCTTAAGTCAGCTAGAACTGGGAACTCAGATTTGAAGGCTAAACTTGTAATGGTATCATTTCATATATAGACTGCCCAGAGTAAGCACAATTAATAAAAAGAGGCCCAAGGGCTGGAGTGGGGCTTCACAAAGCCACAGACATTTTTCCAGAGCAGCTGAAATCAATGAACAACGAACAGCCAGTATGCTTGCAGCCTGTCAGGGGCAGTGCATAGGTCATGCATATTAAGATATGAGGGCCAGAGCAATCAAACCTACAAGTCTGGTGCTTCCAAATGGCTCCAGCTGCTTCTCATGTGAGTAGCTCTGTGCACCTGCCTGAGTGAAGGGCAGCCAGACTTTACTTAGTTAACAATGATGAATGAACATCCTAAGCATTTGGCTGGGTCATCTTATACTCAAGCAATAAATATTTATCAAGCATCCACTGTGCTACTAAATAAACTTTGGTCCACACAGATCTGGGATGTATGTCATATTCTCATCCCATATTCCAACAGCCAAGGTAGTCTGAAGTCCTGGGTCACATGACTGAGTAGGGGAACTCCAGAGAAGAGACATGACAGAGAATCCTGTGATCTTCTTGGGTAAGTGGGCCCAGTGTGACTGGGTATTGGACAATGGCCAGGAAAGACATTCTGGCAAGCAAGGCCAGGTCTAGGCCTTGCCTCTTAAAGCTGGGGTCTCCATGGAAGACTTTTCTATCCATGAGCTACACAATGAAAAGTGGAGATGGTGGTCATTTTCCCCAAGAGGCAGATGTCTGAGAGCCTCTGGTTCTGGATAGCACACCTCCAGCCTATGGATGAGATTTGTGGTGTTTCTGAAGTAACACTCTGATGACCAATTTTACATGATCATCCAACTCTATCACTCCACGGAAGATTGCTCATGTAAATGTGAAACTACTGCCTACTTCTGAGACATGTACCTAAAATTTCAACCAGTTAAATAAGACTGATGTTGAGGAAAATGACAAGTCTTCCATCGCTGCATTAGGACTAATCATTTCAGAACGTGGTACCATAACTCATTTATGGAAACAGAGAAGTTATTCCCCAAACAAGTGATAAAGGGAACGGACTCGTAGTTATACCAGGAAAATGAGGCCTCATATTAATACTTCCTAACTTCCCTGAGCTCCAGAGGCTCCTCCACATAAATCTGCCTCACAGATTATTCTGCCTCACATATTTTTATCTATTGCAAATAAAGTTGAATTCAGAAGATTGCCTCAGTCATTACACTTGGTTTCCATTTATTTGGGCATCAGAACAACCATCTGAGGCTTCCGTTAGCCAACAGGTAACGGAAGAGCTCCTGTAAGGACCTTCGGTTAGTGACTAAGAAATGCAGCTGGTCTGGGTTGTCATCAGCCTCATCAGCCTGTCACTGAATGGCTCTTCTTGGGAAAAGATTCCCAGAGTGAGAGACCCTGCTCCTGTGATTGTATTCACAACACTGCACAGGATTATTCTTATAAAATCCTTCAGGTCTGGAGACTATATATGGCCTTCACATATTGCCTTAGATAAAAGCAGTCAATTCTTCACTAGCTCTAGTCAAATATTTATACCTCTGACCCTTCCGTGAACTCACCTTGCCTCAATATGCCACTTGGTTTATTAGTATTGTTGATGGCAGCTAAATGTACAGAATAGCTACTACTTGGCATACGATCTTTTGATAGCCTGGCACTTTTCCCATTATTCAGATGGGAAAACCAGGGTTGATGAAAGTTATGTGACTTGCTTATAGCCCTATAGCTCTTTGGTGGTAGAGCTGGGATTAAAAAACTTTGTCTAGTGGACTCAAAACCCCATATATCTAACTATTAGGTAGACTGTGTTTCAGAACCTACACTAGAGGATCTCCAGAAGAGAATCCAGAAGGAGAAGAGCTCTGGGTATATTGACCCTGTGAAAGAAGGGTGGTCAATGGGAGGAAAGGCAAATTTAGCATGGAGGAAAAATGATTGGCTCATTTGGACTGATATTAAGCCAGAATGATGCTAGGAAGAACAGATTACACAACTTTATAGCTAGGGTCAGAAACCCATCCTTGTGATATGTTTAATTGGGGCCCAGCTCTAAGAGTGGTAGAACAAGACTCTAAGAATGACAGGAATCGCATCAACTTAAGCTACAGGCGTGTTTGCTAATGGTTATGCTATAAGGTGACGTTTGACCCCTTGTCCTTCTGGGAACATCACCAACTTTGGAAAAGTCCCATGCAGAGAAGTGATCATTTGAAACCCTTAACTGTGTGCATTGAGAGGCTGAGTGACAGGAGCCAGAGGAAGAATTACCAACCTCCCTGCGAATCTGGCTCCGAGTACCATGCATTAAGCCAACGAGTAAAAATCATTATGAAGTTTTTGCTGAAAGGGCAAGTGTAGAAAAACATGTTTCTAAACAGAATAACAGTCTTTGCCATTTTTTCCAACTTGCATACCATCTGGAAATTCTGATTTTTTTCAAAGGGTAGGAAAGAAATGTGCTTCAGGCACAAATAAATGTTTACAGCTGAGTTATAAACCGAGAATGGTAGGGCTTAAAACAGGCAGGCTGGTGGTGATGGAGCTCAAAGCTGCAGGAGACAAATAATGCTTGGGGATCTGGCCAGCGTGTGTTACACATCGGCCCCTTGGAAGGGGAAGTCTGGCTTCCCATTGACCTCATCCAGTGAGGGACAAAAGTGTCACCCGGGACTTGTGTTAATTCTTAGAAGGTAAGGGGAGGGAAATGAAGTAGCATTATTGTCTGTCTGTCTTGCCATTCTGAAAGCAGCCTTCCCTTTTGGACAGCTCAGAATCTCATTGGAAGTGGCAGCCTGTGGAGATGTATCAAATGGACCAACCAAGAGAATTGACGGTGACTTTAAGGATGACAAAGATTCGTAGGTTGTGTGTCAAGTGCATGTTACCACAACAGTGCTCTGCAAGAGCTACCTCATTTGTGCTAGACTACAAGCTTGTCAAGGAGTGCCATTCCACAGATGAGAAAGTCAAGGCTAGGAATGGATAAATGATCTGAATAAATAAAGTCAGCTCAGTACACAGGGATGTAGCTGGCATTTGTGTTCAGCCAAATCAGCGCCAGTATTCTACACTGATTTACAGGATTTTTCAATGAAAGTCAGGAAGTGTACATGACCAGTGCTTGGTGAAGAAAGAAATGGAGGTGTTGGGATATTGGAATCCTTAATTTGGGTACGGGAAAGATTCTAGAGAAGTAGAAATAAGTTTTGCAATGATATGGGAGAGTCGTTAATAGTTTTCTTTTATTAAAGGGTAAAATTGCAAATACTGTACCCGTTTGCCTCCACAGTCATATGGGCCTGGCTATGCACCAATAGAGACTGTCATCACAATGCGTGGTCAGCCAGATTTGGTCCATGAGATGTAGTTTGCTAACCCTAGTGACACAGAGGACATTAGGAATACAAAATGACTGATGGGTTTTGAGAATGATCCATGAAATTCTACTTGAGACCATATTCTTTCTTAAGATCAGTGCACAAACCCAAAGCCAGTGACATGCCCCAGCAAAGCTCTTGTATACCTTATTTCTGGGCACAAGCAATCAAGCTGGATCCCTGTATGCTATCTGACCAGGTCAGAATACTGTATCGAATCTTCATTCTCGAGGCTTATCTAATCCCAGATCTATAGAAAAAGCACTCTGTGTCCCTCTAATGAAGATGTATGAGTTCATTCCTTTGAACACAGAAATACACACGAGACGGTGAGTGATTCTGGCAGTCCACGTGGAACTCCTTCTCGATGTGGAACCCAAGACCATCTACGTTAAGGTTTAATTGAAAGAGATTGGAAGAAAAATAAACCACAAACAACAGTAAATGGAAAAGGAAGAGGAAGACACAGCCCCAAGAATACACTCTCCTAACTAATGAAAGGAGAGCTCTGTTTGCACTATCATATCAGAGTGTGGAGGCTGTCCTGTCTATTAGATGCCTTCCCAAACCTGCACAATGTAAATACTCCTGCAGACCAACTAATGAAATCTCTATCGATAGACCATCTTAGATGGGCCTCACATGCTCGTGTTTTGCTTACATTTTAATTTGCTCCTGCTGGATACTTACCCAGTAATTGCTTAATAAGATTAACCTCCTTGGCAATGTGTGGTGAATCTTGATTAAAACATCGGAGTGAAGGATTATCCTATACCACAAAAAATTGAGGGGGTGTTATTTAATTAACTTATTGCCAATATGTCTTGATTGTCTCTTTGAAACAGTGGGAAAGTGGTCGATGGGAATTGATTTGGGTTATCTAAATGTATAGAATTGGTGAGTGAGGAATGGCGAGGTCACTGGGTCTAGAAATTCAAATCTCAAGTCACTCAAGGACATTAACAATCTTTCCTGTCACGTTACAAGACTTCCTGCCTTTAAGCTCTAAGAGGCAATCTGGTATCTTCAGTCATCACCTGAGTACTGTTTGGGCATTTGGGAAGAAAAGGTATTGTGTTTTATTTCATTTTTAAGCAATTTTGAAATGTCACCCTTTTTATAAAGACCCAATGGGCAAAACCCACAGGACAATGCTTCGGCAAATAGTTCCCCTGTCCCATGACTCACTTGGAAAAGACGAGAAGTGGTGGCGTCACACAGATTGTACTCTGTGTTTTCAAGCACACTGTGGTCTTTCCAGAAGTCACAATGGAAAGGAAATGCTCATTTGTTACCTTAGAGCAGTGGTTCCCAATATGTGGGTCGTGACCCCTTTGACAAATTTTTATCTCCAAAAATATTTACATTATGATTTATAACAGTAGCAAAATTACAATTATAAAGCAGCAATGAAAATAATTTTATGGTTGGGGGAGGGGGTCACCACAGCATGAGGAACTGTATTAAATGGCCAAAGTATTAGGAAGGTTGAGAACCACTGCCTTAGAGACAAGTATTCCTAAGGCTTGCTCTCAAAGGAGTTTTCCTCAATTGCCTGACCACGATGGTGTGGAATGTTCAAGGGGGCATGGGGCTGGGAATGGGGCATAAAGACACAAGGAAAAGGGGCTATGTTCATTTCTAGAGGCCTGTGAAGATCACGGGGTCCTGAGGTGAAGGTTACTAATTTAAAAGCATCCATGTACAACTTCAGAATGCTTCTGTCTCTCCGTCCCATGCCCAATGGGATGAACTGCATCTTTACTTGCAACTGTGCATGCTGATTTGTCTGAAAGGAAGGGGGTGTTGACTTGGTGTTAAAGAAAAGTGATGGGTAAACGTAGCAGAGACTCCCTGAAGGTGGTACTCTGCACTGAGGTAATTCTTCATGCTAGGGGGCTTGCTAGTGTACTGTGGGTCATTTAACAGCGCCCCTGGGCTTAACCCACTAGTTACACCTCCAATTGTGACAATAAAAAAAAAAAAAAACCCTTCCAGTCATTGTCAAATGTCTCCCAAGGGGCAAAAATGAGAGGAACTGTTGTCAAGGAGAAGGGACGGAGTGGGGTCAAGTGCTGGAGGTGAATAGATTTCAGATCTGAGGACAATAAATTTGGCTCTGGGCTTTGTGGTCAGTTAAAGCAGAACATGGTCAGTTAGGGTGAAATATCCTCTTTATTTTGAGATCTGGTTTTACCTACTCAATAATGGAAAGAATATCATTTCATCCTCAGATAAAACTTTTTCATGCTTACTTAAAGGTAATTTAGCGTTATGATTATGACAGATGAGAAGGCTGATTCTTAAAGACTGGATAAAAAGGCAGAAGTCATACCTGAAGGTGTAGGGCAGCTCTGGGGAGAATGATTTAAAGACCGTTAGCATATCAGGGTAAGAAATACACACCTGAGGCAGGGCAATGCTGGAGTCTTCTCAGCAGAAAGCACGAGATACAAGAAAAGCCAACCTCCTGTCCAAAGATGCACATTGCACAGACCTGAATTCAAGTTCGTACCTGTCCCGTGTCCATGGGTGAAGTTTCTAGAGTATTCTGGGCCTGAATGTCTCAGAGATGGTTTTCCTACTTTTGAGGCTGAAGTTACATTATGCTCTGCTGGGCATAGGATAGATACCTTATAGAGGCCCCTTCCCTTTCCTTTAAAACGTTCCTGTGGTGTATTCTAAAAAAAAAAAAAAAATCGTGTGTGTGCATGTGTGTGTGTGTGTGTGTGTGTGTGTATGTGTGTGTGTGTATGTGTGTGTGTGTGTATGTGTGTGTGTGCTGGTGACTAAGAAATAGACTGAATAATTATGTTTGGAGAAGCCCGTTCCATACAATTCTGGATGGGATTTCCAGCCTGAGTTACTCAAATGCCATCAAATCACCAAACAGCAGCCCTGCTAGCTGTGCCATTGGCCGCTCCGCTCCGCTCCCGTCTTTTAATTGCTCCTGTCCCCACCTCCCCACAGTTCTGTTTTTCTCTCCTCTTTTTTAGCACCTTGTTAGCATCTATTTTTCTCCCCTACAAGAATACAGTGATTGCCTCAATGAACGTTTCTATTGTCCTCCTCACTGCTCTGAAAAGGGAAGCTTTGTTGCCGAGTTGTCAAAACTCCTTTCTATTCTCCCCCAAAGCAGAACAGCTCTGTCTCTGTCTCTCTCTCTCTCTCTCTCAAGGCAAGCCAGGCGAGCCTACTCCCTGGGGAGGCTGTATCTCTCCTTGTGGGAGAGGGACCAAGGCTAGTGGCTTGTAATGCCAGCTGCTTCCTGACTTCTGATTAGGCAGGTTTTTGCTGCTGCTGCTGCTGCTGCTGCTGCTCCAGCTGCTGCTGTTGCTGCTGCTTCTGCTCAGGCCTCGGGATGCTTTCAAGCATGCCACATGGTGCCAGTTGCTGTAGATAGCATAGGTATGCACACTGCTTGGAGCAGGCTCTGTGCCAGATTCAAGTGACTCCAGCCAAACACAGCTAACAGACAGGAACAGCAAACAGCTTTTAAACGTGGGCACCTATGAAAGGCAGTCTTTTTTTTTTTTTTTTTTCCTTTCCTTTTCTTTTTCCTTTTTTGCATGCCTTCCAAGATTTGGATTAAAAAACCTGAAGCAGCTGGCGAGAGCCCTGAATTTTCCTGTGACCTCAATAGGGCAAGCAGCAGCTGGAACCTCACCTTTGCCTCCAGATGGCACTGTTACCACATCATCGTTTCCTGGTAAGCCGGTCCTTACGCCATTGTTAAAGGTGTGTCCATCTGCCGGCTGGAGTTGCCAATTGAGTCCGAGCAGATGCATTGCTGCAGGAGAGACAAAGTAATGAAAATATGAATAGATAATTCAGCAATGCAAATGTCAAGGGGGAGGGCCAGGTGCCTGTTTCCAAGCAATTGCCTTTTAAGGAAACTGCAGTTCAAAAATGGCTTGCCCCAGGCCTCCAGGATTAGCTAAATGCAGAAAGTGGCAATCCAAGAGTTTCTGCCTCCTTTGCTCTGGAGCAGCTCCCAGCCTCGGGGGCAGCACCCCTCGTGGGAAGTGGAGGAGGGAGGTGACACGTAGGTCTGCTCTTTCAGGATGGGCTACTCTATCCCTTGCCTGCTTGCCCTCATACCTGCTTTTAGACAGGTGCACGGACAAAGGCTGGCTTCTCCCAGCTACTCAACATGGGAGTCAAGTTCAAAAGCAAGGCTCCACTGCTGCCATCTGACTGGCCCTGAAATGCCAGCACAGCCGAGGTCTCTGCAATCGAATTGGCCCACTTAGAAGCATGCCTACCTAACTGTGTCGAACTTTTTTTGCCCCTCTCTTTTAGCACATTGTGGAAATGCTTAAGGGTGTGTGTGTGTGTGTGTGCGTGCGTGCGCGCGCGCGCGCGTTTGTGTGTATGTGTGGAATAGTGGTAGAACCTTTTCCAGGAAAACAAAACAAAACAACACAGTATTATTCGGTTTCCCCCAAGTATGAAATGAGACAGAGATGAGATGCCCAGAAGCACTTGCTCTCAGGAGACAAGCATGTTTTCAGAGGTCGATTTCCATGTACACCTCACCCTCCAGGCAGCCTTCTAGTCTTGTTACTTAGCTTGGGCAGAGACCCAGTTAGTTTAGAAAACCCAGTGTAGCATCCATCCCCGATGGATCCTGGTTTTACTGTTACTGAGGGGAGGGAAACACCTGTGTTGTTTCCAAGCCCTCATCTAAGAAATGCTTCATTTGTAAATAAATAAGGAATCCATTCCCCTGCATGTTTCCCACACAAACAATGACTGTGCCCTGTCTGTCTGGCATTTCAATGGGCACAGGTTGATGCCTGTTGCCACATTCACAGCTCGGCAGGAGAGAAAGGGCTGTTGACAGGAAAGTTCTGAGTTTGATGTGGGGATGGGAGAAACAATTAACCACAGGAAACACAATTAACAATGCTTAGGAAATTGTTCACATAGCAATTAATTCTGCATGCCTACCACCACTTAAAGTCAGGCTGCATTCTATTAAGGTTAAAATCCTATCTTCACACAATACGGCTTAGATTGATGGCTGCAGATTAAGGTGGTAAGGTACCTGGCAGAGTCTGTGTCTGCTTTTTTTCCCACAGGCTTCTCCACCTCAAAACCACATTTCCCATCTCTACATTTCCATGAGGTGCAAGGCCCACAGTCGCAACTTTCCCAGATGATAAATACTAATAAGAATAAGTGACATTTACTGTACTCTTTCCGTTGAGGTAACACCTAATTTTCTCCTGCAGTTTATCCGTTATATGTAGGTCACTTACTTGAAGAGACCAGAGTCTATTGCCTCAAATAATGACATATTTTCACCATACAGAGGTCAGGAAATGAGAAGTAATCGTGGTTGCTTCAAGATAACGATACCTTCTGGTTTGTAATTACCAGGTGAAGGGAGCCAAGGAATTAGCTGTTTTAAAATGATTTTTCAAAAAGAAAGGAAAAGGAAAGAAAAGAAAAGAGAAGCCCGATACCATTGGGTGATTGGAGCTCGCCTGGAGGCAGCTGCTGCTGCGCCAAAGCAGCAGGTCTCTGGAGGAGGGTCCCTGAGTGCTGAGACAGATGCCACCACCAAGCATCACAGGTGCAGCTAGGGCCCCAGCCTAACAAAGCTTTGATGCTCATGTCTATGAAAAATCAGTGGCTCCTGGCAGGCAATGACGACAGCCTCCCCAGTGCCCTATCCATGTGCAATTGCTCCCTTCACACACTGCTCAGGCTTGCCACTCCAAGGTACAAGGTTCATTTCCACCGTCAGCTTCGGGAGAATAGTAGACAGGACGGCAATCTTACTGAGCATAAAGGGG